>NW_025728201.1:300000-548386 GCF_021461385.2 Schistocerca piceifrons | reverse complement strand
GAATCACAGAAATTGCATCGGAATGAAATACAAAAGGCACAAAGCCGACCTAAGTACAAGAAAACTGACCTTCTTACTGTCTATGTTTTAACCATTCCTGTGACACTAGTTATAGATTCCGATGCTTTACTTCAGGTTTGCTGTATCCCTCTGACCTTCTTATTGACGATGAAACACAGAAATTGCATCGGAATTAAATACAAAAGGCACAATGCCGACTAAGGTACAAAAAACTGACTCTTCATACTGTTTATGATTGGAACCATTCCTGTGACACTAGTTATAGATTCCGATGATTTACTTCCGGTTTACTGTATCCCTCTGACCTTCTTATTGACGATGAAACACAGAAATTGCATCGGAATTAAATACAAATATCACAATGCCCACTTAAGTACAAGAAAACAGACTATTCTTACTGTCTATGTATTGAACCATTCCTGTGACACTAGTTATAGATTCCGATGCTTCACTTCAGGTTTACTGTATCCCTCTGACTTTCATATTGACAATGAAACACAGAAATTGCATCGGAATTAAATACAATCGCACAATGCCGACTTAAGTACAAGAAGACTGACTCTTCTTACTGTCTATGTTTTGAACCATTCCTGTGACACTAGTTATAGATTTCGATGCTTCACTTCAGGTTTACTGTATCCCTCTGACCTTCTTATTGACGATGAAACACAGAAATTGCATCGGAATTAAATACAAAACGCACAATGCCGACTTAAGTACAAGAAAACTGACTCTTCTTACTGTCTATGCTTTGAACCACTCCTGTGACACTAGTTATAGATTCCGATGCTTCACTTCCGGTTTACTGTATCCCTCTGACCTTCTTATTGACGATGAAACACAGAAATTGCATCGGAATTAATACAAAAGGCACAATGCCGTCTCAAGTACAAGAAGACTTGCTCTTCTGACTGTCTATGATTTGAACCATTCCTGTGACACTAGTTATAGATTCCGATGCTTCATTTCAGGTTCACTGTATCCCTGTGACCTCCTTATTGAGGATTAAACACAGAAATTGCATCGGAATTAAATACAAAAGGCACAACGCCGACTTAAGTACAAGAAGGCTGGCTAATCTTACTGTCTATGTTTTGAACCATTCCTGTGACACTAGTTATAGATTCCGTTGCTTCACTTCATGTTTAACTTATCCGTCTGACCTTCTTATTGACGATGAAACACAGAAATTGCATCGGAATTAAATAGAAAAGGCACAATGTCGACTTAAGTACCAGAAAACTGACTCTTCTTACTGTCTATGTTTGGAACCATTTCTGTGACACTAGTTACAGTTTCCGATGCTTCACTTCAAGTTTACTGCATCCCGCTGACCTTCGTATTGACGATGAAACACAGAAATTGCATCGGAATTAAATACAAATGGCACAATGCCGACTTAAGAACAAAAAAAATTAATCTTCTTACTGTCTATGTTTTGAACAACTCCTGTGACACTAGTTATAGATTCCGATGCTTCACTTCAGGTTGACTGTATCCCTCTGACTTCCTTATTGACGATGAAACACAATAATTACATCGGAATTAAATACAAACGGCACAATGCCGACTTAAGTACAAGAAAACTGAATCTTCTTACAGTCTATGATTTGAACCAATCCTGTGACACTAGTTATGGATTCCGTTACTTCACTTCAGGTTTACTGTATCCCTCTGAAGTTCTTATTGACGATGAAATACAGAAATTGCATCGGAATTAAATACAAAAGGCACAATGCCGACCTAAGTACAAGATAACTGCCTCTTTTTACTGTCTATGATTTGAACCATTCCTGTGACAGTAGTGATATATTCCGATGCCTCACTTCAGGTTCACAGTATCCGTCTGACCTTCTTATTGACGATGAAACACAGAAATTGCATCGGAAGGAAATAGAAAAGGCACAATGCCGACTTAAGTTCAAGAAAACTGACTCTTCTTACTGTCTATGTTTTCAACCATTTCTGTGACACTACTTATGGATTCCGATGCTTCACTTCAGGTCTACTTTATCCCTCTGACCTTCTTATTGACGATGTAACACAGATATTGCATCGGAATTAAATACAAAAATCACAATGCCGACTTAAGTACAAGAAGACTGACTCTTCTTACTGTCTATGTTTTGAACCATTCCTGTGACACTAGTTATAGATTTCGATGCTTCACTTCTGGTTTACTGTATCCCTCTGACTTTCTTATTGACAATGAAACACAGAAATTTCATCGGAATTAAATACAAAATCACAATGCTGGCTTAAGTAGAAGAAAACTGACTCTTCTTACTGTCTATGCCTTGAACTATTCCTGTGACAGTAGTTATAGATTCCGATGCTTCACATCAGGTTTACTGTATCCCTCTGACCTTCTTATTGACGATGAAACACAGAAATTTCATCGGAATTAGATACAAAAGGCACAATGTCGACTTAAGTACCAGAAAACTAACTCTTCTTACTGTCTATGATTTGAACCATTCCTGTGACACTAGTTATAGATTCCGATGCTTCACTTCAGGTTTAGTGCATCCGTCTGACCTTCTTATTGACGATGAAACACAGAAATTTCATCTGAATTAAATACAAAATCACAATGCTGGCTTAAGTAGAAGAAAACAGACTCTTCTTACTGTCTATGCTTTGAACTATTCCTGTGACAGTAGTTATAGATTCCGATGCTTCACATCAGGTTTACTGTATCCCTTGGACCTTCTTATTGACGTCGAATCACAGAAATTGCATCGGAATGAAATACAAAAGGCACAAAGCCGACCTAAGTACAAGAAAACTGACTCTTCTTACTGTCTATGATTTTAACCATTCCTGTGACACTAGTTATAGATTCCGATGCTTTACTTCAGGTTTGCTGTATCCCTCTGACCTTCTTATTGACGATGAAACACAGAAATTGCATCGGAATTAAATACAAAAGGCACAATGCCGACTAAGGTACAAGAAAACTGACTCTTCTTACTGTCTATGATTTGAACCATTCCTGTGACACTAGTTATAGATTCCGATGATTTACTTCCGGTTTACTGTATCCCTCTGACCTTCTTATTGACGATGAAACACAGATATTGCATCGGAATTAAATACAAAAGGCACAATGCCGACTCAAGTACAAGAAGACTGGCTCTTTTTACTGTCTATGTTTTGAACTATTTCTGTGACACTAGTTATTGATTCCGGTGCTTCACTTCAGGTTTACTGTATCCCTCTGACCTCCTTATTGACGATGAAACACAGAAATTGCATCGGAAGTAAATACAAAAAACACAATGCCGAATCAAGTAGAAGAAGGCTGGCTCTTCTTACTGTCTATGTCTTGAACCATTCCTGTGACACTAGTTATAGATTCCGATGCTTCACTTCAGGTGTACTGTATCTCTCTGACATTCTTATTGACGATGAAACACAGAAATTGCATCGGAATTAAATACAAAAATCACAATGCCCTCTTAAGTACAAGAAAACTAACTATTCTTACTGTCTATGTTTTGAACCATTCCTGTGACACTGGATATAGATTCCGATACATCACTTCAGGGTTACTGTATCCCTCTGACCCCCTTATTGCCGATGAAACACAGAAATTGCATCGGAATTAAATATAAAAGGCACAATGCCGACTTAAGTACAAGAAAACTGACTCTTCCAACTGTCTGTGATTTGATCCATTCCTGTGACACTAGTTATAGTTTCCGATGCTTCACTTCAGGTCTGCTTTATCCCTCTGACCTTCTTATTGACGATGTAACACAGAAATTGCATCGGAATTAAATACAAAAATCACAATGCAGACTTAAGTACAAGAAGACTGACTCTTCTTTCTGTCTATGATTTGAACCATTCCTGTGACACTAGTTAAAGATTCCGATGCTTCACTTCAGGTTCACTGTATCCCTGTGACCTCCTTATTGAGGATGAAACACAGAAATTGCATCGGAATTAAATACAAAAGGCACAATGCCGACTTAAGTACAAGAAGGCTGGCTCATCTTACTGTCTATGTTTTGAACCATTCCTGTGACACTAGTTATAGATTCCGTTGCTTCACTTCATGTTTACCTTATCCGTCTGACCTTCTTATTGACGATGAAACACAGAAATTGCATCGGAATTAAATAGAAAAGGCACAATGTCGACTTAAGTACCAGAAAACTGATTCTTCTTACTGTCTATGTTTGGAACCATTCCTGTGACACTAGTTATAGTTTCCGATGCTTCACTTCAAGTTTACTGCATCCCGCTGACCTTCGTATTGACGATGAAACACAGAAACTGCATCGGAATTAAATACAAATGGCACAATGCCGACTTAAGAACAAAAAAAATTAATCTTCTCACTGTCTATGTTTTGAACCACTCCTGTGACACTAGTTATAGATTCCGATGCTTCACTTCAGGTTGACTGTATCCCTCTGACTTCCTTATTGACGATGAAACACAGTAATTGCATCGGAATTAAATACAAACGGCACAATGCCGACTTAAGTACAAGAAAACTGAATCTTCTTACAGTCTATGATTTGAACCAATCCTGTGACACTAGTTATGGATTCCGTTGCATCACTTCAGGTTTATCTTATCCGTCTGACCTTGTTATTGACGATGAAACACAGAAATTGCATTGGAATTAAATAGAAAAGGCACAATGTCTACTTAAGTACCAGAAAACTGACTCTTCTTACTGTCTATGTTTGGAACCATTCCTGTGACGCTAGTTATAGCTTCCGATGCTTCACTTCAAGTTTACTGCATCCCGCTGACCTTCGTATTGACGATGAAACACAGAAATTGCATCGGAATTAAATACAAAAGGCACAATGCCGACTTAAGTACAAAAAAAATTAATCTTCTTACTGTCTATGTTTTGAACCACTCCTGTGACACTAGTTATAGATTCCGATGCTTCACTTCAGGTTTACTGTATCCGTCTGACCTTCTTATTGACGATGAAACACAGAAATTTCATCGGAATTAAATACAAAACCACAATGCTGGCTTAAGTAGAAGAAAACTGACTCTTCTTACTGTCTATGCTTTGAACTATTCCTGCGACAGTAGTTATAGATTCCGATGCTTCACATCAGGTTTACTGTATCCCTCTGACCTTCTTATTGACGATGAAACACAGAAATTTCATCGGAATTAAATACAAAAGGCACAATGCCGACTTAAGTACAATAAAACTAACTCTTCTTACTGTCTATGATTTGAACCATTATTGTGACACTAGTTATAGATTCCGATGCTTCACTTCAGGTTTACTGTATCCGTCTGACCTTCTTATTGACGATGAAACACAGAAATTTCATCGGAATTAAATACAAAATCACAATGCTGGCTTAAGTAGAAGAAAACAGACTCTTCTTACTGTCTATGCTTTGAACTATTCCTGTGACAGTAGTTATAGATTCCGATGCTTCACATCAGGTTTACCGTCTCCCTCTGACCTTCCTATTGACGATGAAACACAGAAATTGCATCGGAATTAAATACAAAAGGCACAATGCCGACTCAAGTACAAGAAGACTGGCTCTTTTTACTGTCTATGTTTTGAACTATTTCTGTGACACTAGTTATTGATTCCGGTGCTTCACTTCAGGTTTACTGTATACCTCTGACCTCCATATTGACGATGAAACACAGAAATTGCATCGGAAGTAAATACAAAAAGCACAATGCCGAATCAAGTAGAAGAAGGCTGGCTCTTCTTACTGTCTATGTCTTGAACCATTCCTGTGACACTAGTTATTGATTCTGATGCTTCACTTTAGGTGTACTGTATCTCTCTGACATTCTTATTGACGATGAAACACAGAAATTCCATCGGAAGTAAATAGAAAAGGCACAATGCCGACTCAAGTACAAGAAATCTGACTCTTCTTACTGTCTATGATTTGAACCATTCCTGTGACACTAGTTATAGATTCCGATGATTTACTTCCTGTTTACTGTATCTCTCTGACCTTCTTATTGACGATGAAACACAGAAATTGCATTGGAATTAAATACAAAAATGCACAATGCCGACTCAAGTACAAGAAGACTGGCTCTTTTTACTCTCTATGTTTTGAACTATTTCTGTGACACTAGTTATTGATTCCGGTGCTTCACTTCAGGTTTACTGTATCCCTCTGACCTCCTTATTGACGATGAAACACAGAAATTGCATCGAAAGTAAATACAAAAAGCACAATGCCGAATCAAGTGGAAGAAGGCTGGCTCTTCTTACTGTCTATGTCTTGAACCATTCCTGTGACACTACTTATAGATTCCGATGCTTCACTTCAGGTGTACTGTATCTCTCTGACATTCTTATTGACGATGAAACACAGAAATTGCATCGGAATCAAGTACATAAGGCACAATGCCGAATTAAGTACAAATAAACTGACTCTTCTTACTGTCTATGTATTGAACCATTTTTGTGACACTAGTTCTAGATTCCGATGCTTCACTTCTGGTTTACTGTATCCCTCTGACCTTTTTATTGACGATGAAACACAGAAATTTCATCGGAATTAAATACAAATTCACAATGCCGGCTTAAGTAGAAGAAAACTGACTCTTGTTACTGTCTATGCTTTGAACTATTCCTGTGGCAGTAGTTATAGATTCCGATGCTTCACATCAGGTTTACTGTATCCCTCTGACCTTCCTATTGACGATGAAACACATAAATTGCATCGGAATTCAATACAAAAGGCACAATGCCGACTCAAGTACAAGTAGACTGGCTCTTCTTACTGTCTACGTTTTGAACCACTCCTGTGACCGGTTATAGATTCCGATGCTTCACATCAGGTTTAGTGTATCCCTTGGACCTTCTTATTGACGAGGAATCACAGAAATTGCATCGAAATGAAATACAAAAGGCACAATGCTGACCTAAGTACAAGAAAACTGCCTCTTCTTACTGTCTATGCTTTTAACCATTCCTGTGACACTAGTTATAGATTCCGATGCTTTACTTCAGGTTTGCTGTATCCCTCTGACATTGTTATTGACGATGAAACACAGAAATTGCATCGGAATTCAATACAAAAGGCACAATGCCGACTAAGGTACAAGAAAACTGACTCTTCTTACTGTCTATGATTTGAACCATTCCTGTGACACTAGTTATAGATTCCGATGATTTACTTCCGGTTTACTGTATCCCTCTGACCTTCTTATTGACGATGAAACACAGAAATTGCATCGGAATTAAATACAAAAGGCACAATGCCGACTCAAGTACAAGAAGACAGGCTCTTCTTACTGTCTGTGTTTTGAACTATTCCTGTGACACTAGTTATGGATTCCGATGCTTCAGTTCAGGTTCACTGTATCCCTGTGATCTCCCTATTGAGGATGAAACTCAGAAATTGCATCGGAATTAAATACAAAAGGCACAATGCCGACTCAAGTACAAGTAGGCTGCCTCATCTTACTGTCTATGTTTGAACCATTCCTGTGACACGAGTTATAGATTCCGTTGCTTCACTTCAGATTTACCTGATCCGTCTGACCTTTTTATTGACGATGAAACACAGAAATTGCATCGGAATTAAATAGAAAAGGCACAATGCCGACTTAAGTACAAGAAAACTGACCCTTCCTACTGTCTATATTTTGAACCATTCCTGAGACACTAGTTATAGTTTCCGATGCTTCACTTCAAGTTTACTGTATCCCTCTGACCTTCTTATTGACGATGAAACACAGAAATTGCATCGGAATTAAACACAAAAGGCACAATGACGACTTAAGTACAAGAAAACTGACTCTTCCTACTGTCTATGTATTGAACCATTCCTGTGGCACTAGTTACAGTTTCCGATGCTTCGCTGCAGATTTACTGTATTTCTCTGACCTTCCTATTGACGATGAAACACAGAAATTTCATCGGAATTAAATACAAAAGGCACAATGCCGACTTAAGAACTAGAAAACTGACTCTTTTTACTGTCTATGCTTTGAACCACTCCTGTGACACTAGTTATAGATAGCGACGCTTCACTTCAGGTTTACTGTATCCCTCTGGCCTTCATATTGACGATGAAACACAGAAATTGAATCGGAATTAAATAGAAAAGGCACACTGCCGACTCAAGTACAAGAAATCTGACTCTTCTTACTGTCTATGATTTGTACCAGTCCTGTGACACTACTTATAGATTCCGATGCTTCACTTCAGGTTTACTGTATTCCTCTGAGCTTCTTATTGACGATGAAACACAGATATTGCATCAGAATTAAATACAAAAGGCACAATGCCGACTTAAGTACAAGAAAACTGACTCTTCTTACTGTCTATGTATTGAACCATTTCTGTGACACTAGTTATAGATTCCGATGCTTCACTTCCGGTTTACTGTATCCCTCCGACCTTCTTATTGACGATGAAACACAGAAATGGCATCGGAATTAAATACTATAGGCACAATGCCGACTCAAGTACGAGAAGACTGGCTCTTCTTACTGTCTATGTTTGAACCATTCCTGTGACACTAGTTATAGATTCCGATGCTTCACTTCAGGTTCTCTGTATCCCTGTGACCTCCTTATTGAGGATGAAACACAGAAATTGCATCGGAATTAAATACAAAAGGCACAATGGCGACTCAAGTACAAGAAGGCTGGCTCATCTTCCTGTCTATGTTTTGAACCATTCCTGTGACACTAGTTATAGATTCCGTTGCTTCACTTCAGGTTTACAGTATTCTTCTGACCTTCTTATTGACGATGAAACACAGAAATTGCATCGGAATTAAATAGAAAATCCACAATGCCGGCTTAAGTGTAAGAAAACTGACTCTTCCTACTGTCTATGTTTTGAACCATTTCTGTGACACTGGTTATAGTTTCCGATGCTTCACAGCAGATTTACTGTATCCCTCTGACCGTCCTATTGACGATTAAACACAGAAATTGCATCGGAATTAAATACAAAAATCACAATGCTGACTCAAGGACTAGAAAACTGGTTTTTTTTACTGTCTATGCTTTGAACCACTCCTGTGACACTAGTTATAGATTCCGACGCTTCACTTCAGGTTTACTGTATCCCTCTGACCTTCTTATTGACGATGAAAGACAGAAATTGCATCGGAATTAAATGGAAAAGCCACAATGCCGACTTAAGTACAAGAAAACTGACTCTTCCTACTGTCTATTTTTGAACCATTTCTGTGACACTAGTTATAGATTTCGATGCTTCACTTCAGGTTTACTGTATCCCTGTGACCTCCTTATTGACGATGTAACACAGAAATTGCATCGGAATTAGATACAAAAATCACAATGCCGACTTAAGTGCAAGAAAACTGACTATTCTTACTGTCTGTGTTTTGAACCATTCCTGTGACACTAGTTATAGATTCCGATGCTTCACTTCAGGTTTACTGTATCCCTCTGACTTTCTTATTGACGATGAAACACAGAAATTTCATCGGAATTAAATACAATCGCGCAATGCCGACTTAAGTACAAGAAGACTGACTCTTCTTACTGTCTATGTTTCGAACCATTCCTGTGACACTAGTTACAGATTCCGATGCTTCACTTCAGGTTTACTGTACCCCTCTGACCTTCTTATTGATGATGAAACACAGAAATTGCATCGGAATTAAATACAAAAGGCACAATGCCAACTTAAGTGCAAGAAAACTGACACTTCTTACTGTTTAAGTTGTGAACCAATCCTGTGACACTAGTTATAGATTCCGATGCTTCACTTCAGGTTTACTGTATCCCTCTGAGCTTCTTATTGACGATGAAACACAGATATTGCATCGGAATTAAATACAAATGGCACAATGCCAACTTAAGTACAAGTAAACTGACACTTCTTACTATCTAAGTTTTGAACCATTCCTGTGACACTAGTTATGGATTCCGATGCTTCACTTCAAGTTTAGTGTATCCCTGTGACCTTCTTATTGACGATGAAACACAGAAATTGCATCGGAATTAAATACATAAGGCACAATGCCGAATTAAGTACAAGTAAACTGACTCCTCTTACTGTCTATGTTTTGAACCATTCCTGTGACACTAGTTATAGATTCCGATGCTTCACTTCAGGTTTACTGTATCCCTCTGACCTTCTTATTGACGATGAAACACCGAAATTTAATCGGAATTAAACACAAAAAGCACAATGCCAACTTAAGTGCAAGAAAACTGACTCTTCTTAGTGTCTATGTTGTGAACCATTCCTGTGACACTAGTTATAGACTCCGATGCTTCACTTCAGGTTTACTGTCTCCCTCTGACCTTCTTATTGACGATGAAACACAGAAATTGCATTGGAATTCAATACAAAAGGCACAATGCCGACCCAAGTACAAGTTGACTGGCTCCTCTTACTGTCTACGTTTTGAACCATTCCTGTGAGACTGGTTATAGATTCCGATACTACACTTTAGGTTTACTGTATCCCTTGGACCTTCTTATTGACGACGAAACACAGAAATTGCGTCGGAATTAAATACAAAGGGCACAATGCCGACCTAGGTACAAGAAAACGGACTCTTCTTACTGTCTATGTTTTGAACCATTTCTGTGACACTACTTTCAGATTCCGATGCTTCACTTCCGATTCACTGTGTCCCTCTGACCCTCTTATTGACGAAGAAACACAGAAATTGCATCGGAATTAATTACAAAAAGCACAATGCCGACTTTAGTACAAGAAAACTGACTCTTCTTATTGTCTGCGCTTTGAACCATTTCTGTGACACTAGTTATTGATTCCGATGCTTCACTTCAGGTTTGCTGTATCCCTCTGACCTTCTTATTGACGATGTAACACAGAAATTGCATCGGAATTTAATACAAAAATCACAATGCCGACTTAAGTACAAGAAAACTGACTATTCTTACTGTCTATGTATGGAACCATTCCTGTGACACTAGTTATAGATTCCGATGCTTAACTTCAGGTTTACTGTATCCCTCAGACTTTCATATTGACGATCAAACACAGAAATTGCATCGGAATTTAATACAATCGCACAATGCCGACTTAAGTACAAGAAGACTGACTCTTCTTACTGTCTATGTTTTGAACCATTCTTGTGACACTAGTTATAGATTTCGACGCTTCACTTCAGGTTTACTGTATCCCTCTGACCTTCTTATTGACGATGAAACACAGAAATTGCATCGGAATTAAATACAAAAGGCACAATGCCGACACAAGTAAAAGAAGACTGGCTCTTCTGACTGTCTACGTTTTGAACCTTTCCTGTGAGACCGGTTATAGATTCCGATGCTACACTTCTGGTTTACTGTATCCCTTGGACCTTCTTATTGACGACGAAACACAGAAATTGCGTCGGAATTAAATACAAAATGCACAATGCCGACCTAAGTACAAGAAAACTGACTCTTCTTACTGTCTATGTTTTGAACCATTCCTGTGACACTAGTTATAGATTCCGTTGCTTCACTTCAGGTTTATCTTATCCGTCTGACCTTCTTATTGACGATGAAACACAGACATTGCATCGGAATGAAATAGAAAAGGCACAATGCCGACCTAAGTACAAGAAAACTGCCTCTTCTTACTGTCTATGATTTGAACCATTCCTGTGACAGTAGTTATATATTCCGATATCTCACTTCAGGTTTACTGTATCCGTCTGACCTTCTTATTGACGATGAAACACAGAAATTGCATCGGAATTAAATACAAAATGCACAATGCCGACTTAAGTTCAAGAAAACTGACTCTTCTTACTGTCTATGTTTTGAACCATTTCTGTGACACTAGTTATGGATTCCGATGCTTCACTTCAGGTTTGCTGTATCCCTCTGACCTTCTTATTTACGATGAAACACAGAAATTGCATCGGAATTATGTACAAAAGGCACAATGCCGACTCAAGTACAAAAGGACTGGCTCTTCTTACTGTCTATGTTTTGAACCTTTTCTGTGAGACCGGTTTTAGATTCCGACGTTTCACGTCAGGTTTACTGTATCCCTTTGACCTTCTTATTGACGATGAAACACTGAAATTGCATCGGAAATAAATACAAAAGGCACAATGCCGACTTAAGTACAAGAAAATTGACTCTCCTTACTGTCTTTGCTTTGAACTATTCCTGTGACACTAGTTATAGATTCCGATGCTTCACTTCAGGTTTACTGTATCCCTCTGACCCTCGTACTGACGATGAAACACAGATATTGCATCGGAATTAAATACAAAAGGCACGATGCCGACTTAAGTACAAGAAAACTGAATCATCTTACTCTCTATGTTTTGAACCATTCCTTTGTCATTAGTTATAGATTCCGATGCTTCACGTCAGCTCTACTGTATCCCTCAGACCTTTTATTGTCGATGAAACACAGAAATTGCATCAGAATTAAATAAAAAAGGCACAATTCCGACTGAAGTACAAGAGAACTGACTCTTCTAACTGTCTATGTTTTGAACCATTCCTGTGACACTAGTTATAGATTCCGATGCTTCACCTCAGGTCTACTGTATCCCTCTGACTTTCTTATTGACGATGAAACACAGAAATTGCATCGGAATTAAATACAAAGGGCACAATGCCGACTTAAGTACAAGAAAACTGACTCTCCTTACCGTCTATGCTTTGAACCATTCCTGTGACACTAGTTATTGATTCCGATGCTTCACTTCAGGTTTACTGTATCCCTCTGACCTTGTTATTGACGATGAAACACCGAAATTCATCGGAATTAAATAGAAAAGGCACAATGCCGATTTCAGTACAAGAAAACTGACTCTTCTTACTGTCTATGTTTTAAACCATTCCTGTGACACTAGTTATAGATTCCGATGCTTCACTTCAGGTTTAGTGTATCCCTCTGACCTTCTTATTGACGATGAAACACATAAATTGTTTCGGAATGTAATAATAAAGGCACAATGCCGATTTAAGTACAAGAAGACTGACTCTTCTTCCTGTCTGTGTTTTGAACCGTTCCTGTGACACTAGTTATAGATTCGGATGCTTCACTTCAGGTTTACTGTATCCCTCTGACATTCTTATTGACGATTAAACACAGAAATTGCATTGGAATTTAATAGAAAAGGAACAATGCCGACTCATGTTATGGATTCAGATGCTTCCCTTCAGGTTTACTGTATCCCTCTGACTTTCTTATTGACGATGAAACACGGATTGCATCGGAATTAAATACAAAAGGCACAATGCCGACTTAAGTACAAGAAAACTGACTCTCCTTACTGTCTATGCTTTGAACCATTCCTGTGACACTAGTTATAGATTCCGATGCTTCACTTCAGCTTTACTGTATCCCTCTGACTTTCTTACTGATGATGACACACAGAAATTGCATCGGAATTATATACTAAAGGCACAATGCCGCCTTTGTACAAGAAAACTGACTCATCTTACTGTCTATGCTTTAAACCATTAGTGTGACACTAGTTAAAGATTCGGATGCATCACTTCATGTTTACTGTATCCCTCTGACCTTCTTATTGACGATGAAACAGAGAAATTCATCGGAATTAAATAGAAAAGGCACAATGCCGATTTAAGTACAAGAAAACTGACTCTTCTTACTGTCTATGTTTTGACCATTCCTGTGACACTAGTTATAGATTCCGATGCTTCACGTCAGCTCTACTGTATCCCTCTGACCTTCTTATTGACGATTAAACACATAAATTGTATCGGAATGTAATAGAATAGGCACAATGCCGACTTAAGTACAAGAAAACTGACTCTTCTTAATGTCTATGTTTTGAACCATTCCTGTGACACTAGTTATAGATTCCGACGCTTCACTTCAGGTTTCTGTATCCCTCTGACCTTCTTAGTGACAATAAAACACAGACATTGCATCGGAATTAAATACAAAAGGCACAATGCCGACTTAAGTACAAGACAACTGACTCTTCTTACTCTCTATGTTTTGAACCATTCTTGTGACTCTAGTTATAGATTCCGATGCTTCAGTTCAGGTTTACTGTATCCCTCTGACCTTCTTGTTGACGATGAAACACAGAAATTGCAACCGGAATTAAATACAAAAGGCACAATGCCGGCTTAAGTACAAGAGAACTGATTCTTCTTACTGTATATGTTTTGAACCATTCCTGTGACACTAGTTATAGATTCCGATGCTTCACTTCATGTTTACTGTATCCCTCTGACTTTCTTATTGCCGATGAAACACAGAAATTGCATCGGAATTAAATATAAAAGGCACGATGCCGACTTAAGTACAAGAAAACTGAATCATCTTACTCTCTATGTTTTGAACCATTCCTTTGTCATTAGTTATAGATTCCGATGCTTCACGTCAGCTCTACTGTATCCCTCAGACCTTTTATTGTCGATGAAACACAGAAACTGCATCAGAATTAAATAAAAAAGGCACAATTCCGACTGAAGTACAAGAGAACTGACTCTTCTAACTGTCTATGTTTTGAACCATTCCTGTGACACTAGTTATAGATTCCGATGCTTCACCTCAGGTCTACTGTATCCCTCTGACTTTGTTATTGACGATGAAACACAGAAATTGCATCGGAATTAAATACAAAGGGCACAATGCCGACTTAAGTACAAGAAAATTGACTCTCCTTACCGTCTATGCTTTGAACCATTCCTGTGACACTAGTTATTGATTCCGATGCTTCACTTCAGGTTTACTGTATCCCTGTGACCTTCTTATTGACGATGAAACACCGAAATTCATCGGAATTAAATAGAAAAGGCACAATGCCGATTTCAGTACAAGAAAACTGACTCTTCTTACTGTCTATGTTTTAAACCATTCCTGTGACACTAGTTATAGATTCCGATGCTTCACTTCAGGTTTAGTGTATCCCTCTGACCTTCTTATTGACGATGAAACACATAAATTGCATCGGAATGTAATAATAAAGGCACAATGCCGATTTAAGTACAAGAAGACTGACTCTTCTTCCTGTCTGTGTTTTGAACCGTTCCTGTGACACTAGTTATAGATTCGGATGCTTCACTTCAGGTTTACTGTATCCCTCTGACATTCTTATTGACGATAAAACACAGAAATTGCATTGGAATTTAATAGAAAAGGAACAATGCCGACTCATGTTATGGATTCAGATGCTTCACTTCAGGTTTACTGTATCCCTCTGACTTTCTTATTGACGATGAAACACGGATTGCATCGGAATTAAATACAAAAGGCACAATGCCGACTTAAGTACAAGAAAACTGACTCTCCTTACTGTCTATGCTTTGAACCATTCCTGTGACACTTGTTATAGATTCCGATGCTTCACTTCAGCTTTACTGTATCCCTCTGACTTTCTTACTGATGATGACACACAGAAATTGCATCGGAATTATATACAAAAGGCACAATGCCGACTTAAGTACAAGAAAACTGACTCATCTTACTGTCTATGCTTTAAACCATTAGTGTGACACTAGTTAAAGATTCGGATGCATCACTTCATGTTTACTGTATCCCTCTGACCTTCTTATTGACGATGAAACATAGAAATTCATCGGAATTAAATAGAAAAGGCACAATGCCGATTTAAGTACAAGAAAACTGACTCTTCTTACTGTCTATGTTTTGACCATTCCTGTGACACTAGTTATAGATTCCGATGCTTCACGTCAGCTTTACTGTATCCCTCTGACCTTCTTATTGACGATTAAACACATAAATTGTATCGGTGTGTAATAGAATAGGCACAATGCCGACTTAAGTACAAGAAAACTGACTCTTCTTAATGTCTATGTTTTGAACCATTCCTGTGACACTACTTATAGATTCCGACGCTTCACTGCAGGTTTCTGTATCCCTCTGACCTTCTTAGTGACAATTAAACACAGACATAGCATCGGAATTAAATACAAAAGGCACAATGCCGACTTAAGTACAAGACAACTGATTCTTCTTACTGTATATGTTTTGAACCATTCCTGTGACACTAGTTACAGATTCCGATGCTTCACTTCATGTTTACTGTATCCCTCTGACTTTCTTATTGACGATGAAACACGGATTGCATCGGAATTAAATACAAAAGGCACAATGCCGACTTAAGTACAAGAAAACTGACTCTCCTTACTGTCTATGCTTTGAACCATTCCTGTGACACTAGTTATAGATTCCGATGCTTCACTTCAGCTTTACTGTATCCCTCTGACTTTCTTACTGATGATGACACACAGAAATTGCATCGGAATTATATACTAAAGGCACAATGCCGCCTTTGTACAAGAAAACTGACTCATCTTACTGTCTATGCTTTAAACCATTAGTGTGACACTAGTTAAAGATTCGGATGCATCACTTCATGTTTACTGTATCCCTCTGACCTTCTTATTGACGATGAAACAGAGAAATTCATCGGAATTAAATAGAAAAGGCACAATGCCGATTTAAGTACAAGAAAACTGACTCTTCTTACTGTCTATGTTTTGACCATTCCTGTGACACTAGTTATAGATTCCGATGCTTCACGTCAGCTCTACTGTATCCCTCTGACCTTCTTATTGACGATTAAACACATAAATTGTATCGGAATGTAATAGAATAGGCACAATGCCGACTTAAGTACAAGAAAACTGACTCTTCTTAATGTCTATGTTTTGAACCATTCCTGTGACACTAGTTATAGATTCCGACGCTTCACTTCAGGTTTCTGTATCCCTCTGACCTTCTTAGTGACAATAAAACACAGACATTGCATCGGAATTAAATACAAAAGGCACAATGCCGACTTAAGTACAAGACAACTGACTCTTCTTACTCTCTATGTTTTGAACCATTCTTGTGACTCTAGTTATAGATTCCGATGCTTCAGTTCAGGTTTACTGTATCCCTCTGACCTTCTTGTTGACGATGAAACACAGAAATTGCATCGGAATTAAATACAAAAGGCACAATGCCGGCTTAAGTACAAGAGAACTGATTCTTCTTACTGTATATGTTTTGAACCATTCCTGTGACACTAGTTATAGATTCCGATGCTTCACTTCATGTTTACTGTATCCCTCTGACTTTCTTATTGCCGATGAAACACAGAAATTGCATCGGAATTAAATACAAAAGGCACGATGCCGACTTAAGTACAAGAAAACTGAATCATCTTACTCTCTATGTTTTGAACCATTCCTTTGTCATTAGTTATAGATTCCGATGCTTCACGTCAGCTCTACTGTATCCCTCAGACCTTTTATTGTCGATGAAACACAGAAACTGCATCAGAATTAAATAAAAAAGGCACAATTCCGACTGAAGTACAAGAGAACTGACTCTTCTAACTGTCTATGTTTTGAACCATTCCTGTGACACTAGTTATAGATTCCGATGCTTCACCTCAGGTCTACTGTATCCCTCTGACTTTGTTATTGACGATGAAACACAGAAATTGCATCGGAATTAAATACAAAGGGCACAATGCCGACTTAAGTACAAGAAAATTGACTCTCCTTACCGTCTATGCTTTGAACCATTCCTGTGACACTAGTTATTGATTCCGATGCTTCACTTCAGGTTTACTGTATCCCTGTGACCTTCTTATTGACGATGAAACACCGAAATTCATCGGAATTAAATAGAAAAGGCACAATGCCGATTTCAGTACAAGAAAACTGACTCTTCTTACTGTCTATGTTTTAAACCATTCCTGTGACACTAGTTATAGATTCCGATGCTTCACTTCAGGTTTAGTGTATCCCTCTGACCTTCTTATTGACGATGAAACACATAAATTGCATCGGAATGTAATAATAAAGGCACAATGCCGATTTAAGTACAAGAAGACTGACTCTTCTTCCTGTCTGTGTTTTGAACCGTTCCTGTGACACTAGTTATAGATTCGGATGCTTCACTTCAGGTTTACTGTATCCCTCTGACATTCTTATTGACGATAAAACACAGAAATTGCATTGGAATTTAATAGAAAAGGAACAATGCCGACTCATGTTATGGATTCAGATGCTTCACTTCAGGTTTACTGTATCCCTCTGACTTTCTTATTGACGATGAAACACGGATTGCATCGGAATTAAATACAAAAGGCACAATGCCGACTTAAGTACAAGAAAACTGACTCTCCTTACTGTCTATGCTTTGAACCATTCCTGTGACACTTGTTATAGATTCCGATGCTTCACTTCAGCTTTACTGTATCCCTCTGACTTTCTTACTGATGATGACACACAGAAATTGCATCGGAATTATATACAAAAGGCACAATGCCGACTTAAGTACAAGAAAACTGACTCATCTTACTGTCTATGCTTTAAACCATTAGTGTGACACTAGTTAAAGATTCGGATGCATCACTTCATGTTTACTGTATCCCTCTGACCTTCTTATTGACGATGAAACATAGAAATTCATCGGAATTAAATAGAAAAGGCACAATGCCGATTTAAGTACAAGAAAACTGACTCTTCTTACTGTCTATGTTTTGACCATTCCTGTGACACTAGTTATAGATTCCGATGCTTCACGTCAGCTTTACTGTATCCCTCTGACCTTCTTATTGACGATTAAACACATAAATTGTATCGGAATGTAATAGAATAGGCACAATGCCGACTTAAGTACAAGAAAACTGACTCTTCTTAATGTCTATGTTTTGAACCATTCCTGTGACACTACTTATAGATTCCGACGCTTCACTGCAGGTTTCTGTATCCCTCTGACCTTCTTAGTGACAATTAAACACAGACATAGCATCGGAATTAAATACAAAAGGCACAATGCCGACTTAAGTACAAGACAACTGATTCTTCTTACTGTATATGTTTTGAACCATTCCTGTGACACTAGTTACAGATTCCGATGCTTCACTTCATGTTTACTGTATCCCTCTGACTTTCTTATTGCCGATGAAACACAGAAATTGCATCGGAATTAAATACAAAAGGCACGATGCCGACTTAAGTACAAGAAAACTGAATCATCTTACTCTCTATGTTTTGAACCATTCCTTTGTCATTAGTTATAGATCCAGATGCTTCAGGTCAGCTCTACTGTATCCCTCAGACCTTCTTATTGTCGATGAAACACCGAAATTCATCGGAATTAAATGGAAAATTCACAATGCCGATTTAAGTACAAGAAAACTGACTCATCTTACTGTCTATGTTTTGAACCATTCCTGTGACACTAGTTATAGATTCCGATGCTTCACTACAGGTTTAGTGTATCCCTCTGCCCTTCTTATTGACAATGAAACACATAAATTGCATAGGAATGTAATAATAAAGGCACAATGCCGATTTAAGTACAAGAAGACTGACTCTTCTTCCTGTCTATGTTTTGAACCGTTCCTGTGACACTAGTTATAGATTCGGATGCTTCACTTCAGGTTTACTGTATCCCTCTGACATTCTTATTGACGATAAAACACAGAAATTGCATTGGAATTTAATAGAAAAGGAACAATGCCGACTCATGTTATAGATTCAGATGCTTCACTTCAGGTTTACTGTATCCCTCTGACTTTGTTATTGACGATGAAACACAGATTGCATCGGAATTAAATACAAAAGGCACAATGCCGACTTAAGTACAAGAAAACTGAGTCTCCTTACTGTCTATGCTTTGAACCATTGCTGTGACACTACTTATAGATTCCGATGCTTCACTTCAGGTTTACTGTATCCCTCTGACTTTCTTACTGATGATGACACACAGAAATTGCATCGGAATTATATACAAAAGGCACAATGCCGACTTAAGTACAAGAAAACTGACTCATCTTACTGACTATGCTTTAAACCATTCTTGTGACACTAGTTATAGATACGGATGCATCACTTCATGTTTACTGTATCCCTCTGACCTTCTTATTGGCGATTAAACACATAAATTGCATCGGAATGTAATAGAAAAGGCACAATGCCGACTTCAGTACAAGAAAACTGACTCTACTTAATGTCTATGATTTGAACCATTCCTGTGGCACTAGTTATAGATTCCGACGCTTCACTTCAAGTTTCTGTATCCCTCTGACCTTCTTAGTGACAATTAAACACAGAAATTGCATCGGAATTAAATACAAAAGGCACAATGCCGACTTAAGTACAAGACAACTGACTCTTCTTACTGCCTATGTTTTGAACCATTCTTGTGACTCTAGTTATAGATTCCGATGCTTCAGTTCAGGTTTACTGTATCCCTCTGACCTTCTTGTTGACGATGAAACACAGAAATTGCATCGGAATTAAATACAAAAGGCACAATGCCGGCTTAAGTACAAGAGAACTGATACTCCTTACTGTATATGTTTTGAACCATTCCTGTGACACTAGTTACAGATTCCGATGCTTCACTTCATGTTTACTGTATCCCTCTGACTTTCTTATTGCCGATGAAACACAGAAATTGCATCGGAAGTAAATACAAAAGGCACGATGCCGACTTAAGTACAAGAAAACTGAATCATCTTACTCTCTATGTTTAAGGCACAATGCCGGCTTAAGTGCAAGAGAACTGATTCTTCTTACTGTATAAGTTTTGAACCATTCCTGTGACTCTAGTTACAGATTCCGATGCTTCACTTCAGGTTTACTGTATCCCTCTGACATTCTTATTGACGATAAAACACAGAAATTGCATTGGAATTTAAAAGAAAAGGAACAATGCCGACTCATGTTATGGATTCAGATGCTTCACTTCAGGTTTACTGTATCCCTCTGACTTTCTTATTGACGATGAAACACAGATTGCATCGGAATTAAATACAAAAGGCACAATGCCGACTTAAATTCAAGACAACTGACTCTTCTTACTGTCTATGTTTTGAACCATTCCTGTGACACTAGTTATAGATTCCGATGCTTCACATTAGGTTTTCTGTATCCCTCTGACCTTCTTAGTGACGATTAAACACAGAAATTGCATCGGAATTAAATACAAAATGCACAATGCCGACTTAAGTACAAGACAACTGACTCTTCTTACTGTCTCTGCTTTGAACCATTCCTGTGACACTAGTTATAGATTCCGATGCTTGACTTTAGGTTTACTGTATCCCTCTGACTTTCTTATTGACGATGAAACACAGAAATTGCATCGGAATTAAATACAAAAGGCACAATGCCGACTTAAGTACAAGAAAACTGACTCATCTTACTCTCTATTCTTTGAACCATTCCTGTGACACTAGTTATAAATTCCGATGCTTCACGTCATCTTTACTGTATCCCTCTGACCTTCTTAGTGACGAGGAAACACAGACATTTCATCGGAATTAAATAGAAAAGCCATAATGACGACTTAAGTACGAGAAAACTGACTCTTCTTCCTGTCTATGTTTTGAACCATTCCTGTGACACTAGTTATAGATTCCGATGCTTCACTTCAGGTCTACTGTATCCCTCTGACCATCTTATGGACGATGAAACACAGAAATTACATCGGAATTAAACACAAAAGGCACAATGCCGACTTAAGTACAAGAAAACTGACTCTCCTTACTGTCTATGTTTTGAATCATTCCTGTGACACTAGTTATAGATTCCGATGCTTCACTTCAGGTATACTGTATCCCTATGACTTTCTTATTGTCGATGAACCACAGAAATTGCATCGGAATTAAATACAAAAGGCACAAGGCCGACTTAAGTACAAGAAAACTGACTCATCCTAATCTCTATGTTTTGAACCATTCCTGTGACACTAGTTATAGATTCCGATGCTTCACGTCAGCTTCACTGTATCCCTCTGACCTTCTTAGTGACGATGAAACACAGAAATTTCATCGGAATTATATAGAAAAAGCCATAATGATGACTTAAGTACGAGAAAACTGACTCCTCTTCCTGTCTATATTTTGAACCATTCCTGTGACACTAGTTATAGATTCCGATGCTTCACTTCAGGTCTACTGTATCCCTCTGACCATCTTATGGACGATGAAACACAGAAATTACATCGGAATTAAACACAAAAGGCACAATGCCGACTTAAGTACAAGAAAACTGACTCTCCTTACTGTCTATGTTTTGAATCATTCCTGTGACACTAGATATAGATTCCGATGCTTCACTTCAGGTATACTGTATCCCTCTGACTTTCTTATTGACGATGAACCACAGAAGTTGCATCGGAATTAAATACAAAAGGCACAATGACGACTCAAGTACAAGAAGACTGGCTCTTCTCACTGTCTATGATTTGAACCTTTCCTGTGAGACCAGTTTTAGATTCCGATGCTACACTTCGGGTTTACTGTATCCCGTGGACCTTGTTATTGACGATGAAATACAGAAATTCCATCGGAATTAAATACAAAACGTACAATGCTGACTGAAGTACAAGATGACTGACTCTAATTACTGTCTATGCTTTGAACATTTCCTGTGGGACCAGTTTTAGATTCCGATGCTTCACTTCAGGATTATTGTATCGCGTGGATCTGCTTATTCACGATGAAACACAGAAAATGAATCGGAATTAAATACAAAAGGCACAATGCCGACTTAAGTACAAGAAGACTGACTCTTCTTACTGTCTATGATTTGAAAATTTCCTGTGAGACAAGTTTTACTTTCGATGCTTCACTTCAGGTTTACTGTATCCCTTGGGCCTTCTTATTTACGATGAAACACAGAAATTGCATCGGGATAAAATAAAAAAGGCACAATGCTGACTTCAGTACAAGAAGATTGACTCTTCTTACAGTCTATGCTTTGAACCATTCCTGTGAGACCGGTTTTAGATTCCGATGCTTCTCTTCAGGTTTACAGTATCCCTTGGACATTCTTATTGACGACGAAACACAGAAATTGCATCGGAATTAAATAGTAAAGGCACAATGCCGACTTAAGTACAAGAAGACTGTCTCTTCTTACTGTCTACGTCTTGAACCACTCCTGTGACACTAGTTATAGATTCCAATGCTTCACTTCAGGTTTACCGTATCCCTCTGACCTCCTTACTGACGACGAAACACAGAAGTTGCAACGGAATTAAATAGGAAAGGCACAATGCCGACTTAAGTACAAGATGACTGACTCTTTTTACTGTCTATGTTTTGAACCATTATTGTGACACTAGTTATAGATTCCGATGCTTCACTTCAGGTTTACTGTATCCCTCTGACCTTCTAATAAACGATGAAACACAGATATTGCATCGGAATAAAATAGAAAAAGCACAATGCCGCCTTAAGTACAAGAAGACTGACTCTTCTTCCTGACTAAGTTTTGAATCATTCCTGTGACACTAGTTATAGAGTCCGATGCTTCACTTTGGGTTTAATTTATCCCTCTGACATTCGTATTGACGATGAAACACACACATTGCATCGGAATTAAGTAGAAAAGGCACAATGCCGACTCAAGTACAAGAAAACTGACTCTTCTTACTGTCTATGTTTTGAACCATTCCTGTGACACTAGTTATAGATTCCGATGCTTCACTTCAGGTTTACTGTATCCCTCTGACCTTCTTATTGACGAGAAACTCAGAAATTGCATCGGAATTATATACAAAAGGCACAATGCAGACTCAAGTACAAGAGGACTGGCTCTTCTTACTGTCTATGTTTTGAATCTTTCCTGTGAGACCGGTTTTAGATTACGACGCTTCACTTCAGCTTTACTGTATCCCTTGGACCTTCTTATTGACGACGAAACACAGAAATTGCATCGGAACTAAACAGAAAAGGCACAATGCAGACTTAAGTACAAGAAGACTGCCTCTTCTTCCTGTCTACGTTTTGAACCATTCCTGTGACACTAGTTATAGATTCCGATGCTTCACTTCGGGTTTAATGTATCCCTCTGACATTCTTATTGACGATGAAACACAGAAATTGCATCGGAATTAAATACAGAAGGCACAATGTCGACTCAAGTACAAGAAAACTGACTCTTCTTACTGTCTATGTTTGAACCATTATTGTGACACTAGTTATAGGTTAAGATGCTTCACGTCAGCCTTACTGTATCCCTCTGACCTTCTTAGTGACGATGAAACACAGAAATAGCATCGGAATTAAATAGAAAAGCCACAATGACGACTTAAGTACGAGAAAACTGACTCTGCTTCCTGTCTATGTTTTGAACCATTCCTGTGACACTAGGTATAGATTCCGATGCTTCAAATCAGCTTTACTGTATCCCTCTGACCTTCTTAGTGACGATGAAACAAAGAAATTGCATCGGAATTATATACAAAAGGCACAATGCAGACTCAAGTACAAGAGGACTGGCTCTTCTTACTGTCTATGTTTTGGATCTTTCCTGTGAGACCGGTTTTAGATTCCGACGCTTCACTTCAGGTTTACTGTATCCCTTGGACCTTCTTATTGACGACGAAACACAGAAATTGCATCGGAACTAAACAGAAAAGGCACAATGCAGACTTAAGTACAAGAAGACTGCCTCTTCTTCCTGTCTACGTTTTGAACCATTCCTGTGACACTAGTTATAGATTCCGATGCTTCACTTCGGGTTTAATGTATCCCTCTGACATTCTTATTGACGATGAAACACAGAAATTGCATCGGAATTAAATAGAGAAGGCACAATGTCGACTCAAGTACAAGAAAACTGACTCTTCTTACTGTCTATGTTTGAACCATTATTGTGACACTAGTTATAGGTTAAGATGCTTCACGTCAGCCTTACTGTATCCCTCTGACCTTCTTATTGACGACGAAACACAGAAATTGCATCAGAATTAAATAGAAAAGGCACAATGCAGACTTAAGTACAACAAGACTGACTCTCCTTCCTGTCTACGTTTTGAACCATTCCTGTGACACTAGTTATGGATTCCGATGCTTCACTTCAGGTTTAATGTATCCCTCTGACATTCTTATTGACGATGAAACACAGAAATTGCATCGGAATTAAATACAAAAGGCACAATGCCGATTCAAGTAAAAGAAAACTGACTCTTCTTACTGTCTATGTTTGATCCATTTCTGTGACACTAGTTATAGATTCCGATGCTTCACGTCAGCCTTACTGTATCACTCTGACCTTCTTAGTGACGATGAAACACAGAAATTGCATATTAATTAAATAGAAAAGCCACAATGACGACTTAAGTACGAGAAAACTGACTCTGCTTCCTGTCTATGTTTTGAACCATTCCTGTGACACTAGTTATAGTTTCCGAAACATCACTTCAGGTGTACTGTATCTCTCTGACCATCTTATGGACGATGAAACACAGAAATTACATCGGAATTAAATACAAAATGCACAATGCCGACTTAAGTACAAGAAAACTGACTCTCCTTATTGTCTATGTTTCGAATCATTCCTGTGACACTAGTTATAGATTCCGATGCTTCACTTCAGGTTTGCTGTATCCCTCTGACTTTCTTATTGACGATGAAACACAGAAATTCCACCGGAATTAAATACAATAGGCACAATGCCAGCTTAAGTACAAGAAAACTGACTCATCTTACTCTCTATGTTTGAACCATTCCTGTGACACTAGTTATAGATTCCGATGCTTCAAATCAGCTTTACTGTAACCCTCTGACCTTCTTAGTGACGATGAAACAAAGAAATTGCATCGGAATTAAATAGAAAAGCCATAATGACGACATAAATACAAGAAGACTGACTCTTCTTCCTGTCTATGTTTTGAACCATTCCTGTGACACTAGGTATAGATTCCGATGCCTCACTTCTGGTATACTGTATCCCTCTGACATTCTTATTGGCGATGAAACACAGAAATTGCATCGGAAATAAATACAAAAGGCACAATGCAGACTTAAGTACAAGAAGACTGACTCTTCTTCCTGTCTACGTTTTGAACCAGTCCTGTGACACTAGTTATAGATTCCGATGCTTCACTTCGGGTTTAGTGTATCCCTCTGACATTCTTATTGACGATGAAACGCAGAAATTGCATCGGAATTAAATAGAAAAGGCACAATGTCGACTCAAGTACAAGAAAACTGACTCTTCTTACTGTCTATGTTTGAACCATTCCTGTGACACTAGTTGTAGTTTCCGAAACTTCACTTCAGGTCTACTGTATCTCTCTGACCATCTTATGGACGATGAAACACAGAAATTACATCGGAATTAAATACAAAATGCACAATGCCGACTTAAGTACAAGAAAACTGACTCTCCTTACTGTCTATGTTTCGAATCATTCCTGTGACACTAGTTATAGATTCCGATGCTTCACTTCAGGTTTTCTGTATCCCTCTGACCTTCTTATTGACGTTCAAACACAGAAATTGCATCGGAATTATATACAAAAGGCAGAATGCCGACTCAAGTACAAGAGGACTGGCTCTTCTTACTGTCTATGTTTTGAGCCTTTCCTGTGAGACCGGTTTTAGATTCCGACGCTTCACTTCTGGTTTACTGTATCCCTTTGACCTTCTTATTGACGATGAAACACAGTAATTGTATCGGAAATAAATACAACAGGCACAATGCCGACTTAAGTACAAGAAAACTGACTCTCCTTACAGTCTTTGCTTTGAACCATTCCTGTGACACTAGTTATAGATTCCGATGCTTCACGTCAGGTTTACTGTATCCCTCTGACTTTCTAACTGATGATGACACACTGAAATTGCATCGGAATTATATACAAAAGGCACAATGCCGACTTAAGTACAAGAGAACTGATACTTCTTACTGTATATGTTTTGAACCATTCCTGTGACACTAGTTACAGATTCCGATGCTTCACTTCATGTTTACTGTATCCCTCTGACTTTCTTATTGCCGATGAAACACAGAAATTGCATCGGAATTAAATACAAAAGGCACGATGCCGACTTAAGTACAAGAAAACTGAATCATCTTACTCTCTATGTTTTGAACCAGTCCTGTGACACTAGTTATAGATTCCGATGCTTCACTTCAGGTTTGCTGTATCCCTCTGACTTTCGTATTGACGATGAAACACAGAAATTGCACCGGAATTAAATACAAAAGGCACAATGCCAGCTTAAGTACAAGAAAACTGACTCATCTTACTCTCTATGTTTGAACCATTCCTGTGACACTAGTTATAGATTCCGATGCTTCAAATCAGCTTTACTGTATCCCTCTGACCTTCTTAGTGACGATGAAACAAAGAAATTGCATCGGTATTAAATAGAAAAGCCATAATGACGACATAAATACAAGAAGACTGACTCTTCCTCCTGTCTATGTTTTGAACAATTCCTGTGACACTAGGTATAGATTCCGATGCTTCACGTCAGGTTTACTGTATCCCTCTGACTTTCTTACTGATGATGACACACTGAAATTGCATCGGAATTATATACAAAAGGAACAATGCCGACTTAAGTACAAGAAAACTGACTCATCTTAATGTCTATGCTTTAAACCATTCCTGTGACACTAGTTATAGATACGGATGCATCACTTCATGTTTACTGTATCCCTCTGACCTTCTTAGTGACAATTAAACACAGAAATTGCATCGGAATTAAATACAAAAGGCACAATGCCGACTTAAGTACAAGACAACTGACTCTTCTTACTGTCTATGTTTTGAACCATTCTTGTGACTCTAGTTATAGATTCCGATGCTTCAGTTCAGGTATACTGTATCCCTCTGACCTTCTTGTTGACGATGAAACACAGAAATTGCATCGGAATTAAATACAAAAGGCACAATGCCGGCTTAAGTACAAGAGAACTGATACTTCTTACTGTATATGTTTTGAACCATTCATGTGACACTAGTTACAGATTCCGATGCTTCACTTCATGTTTACTGTATCCCTCTGACTTTCTTATTGCCGATGAAACACAGTAATTGCATCGGAATTAAATACAAAAGGCACGATGCCGATTTAAGTACAAGAAAACTGAATCATCTTACTCTCTATGTTTTGAACCATTCCTGTGACACTAGTTATAGATTCCGATGCTTCACTTCAGGTTTTCTGTATCCCTCTGACCTTCTTATTGACGATGAAACACAGAAATTGCATCGGAATTATTTAGATAAGTCACAATGCCGACTCAAGTACAAGAGGACTGGCTCATCTTACTGTCTATGTTTTGGATCTTTCCTGTGAGACCGGTTTTAGATTCCGACGCTTCACTTCAGGTTTACTGTATCCCTTGGACCTTCTTATTGACGACGAAACACAGAAATTGCATAAGAAATAAATAGAAAAGGCACAATGCAGACTTAAGTACAGGAAGACTGACTCTCCTTCCTGTCTACGCTTTGAACCATTCCTGTGACACTAGTTATAGATTCCGATGCTTCACTTCGGGTTTAATGTATCCCTCTGACATTCTTATTGACGATGAAACACAGAAATTGCATCGGAATTAAATACAAAAGGCACAATGCCGACTCAAGTACAAGAAAACTGCCTCTTCTTACTGTCTATGTTTGAACCATTCCTGTGACACTAGTTATAGATTCCGATGCTTCACGTCAGCGTTACTGTATCACTCTGACCTTCTTAGTGACGATGAAACGCAGAAATTGCATCGGAATTAAATAGAAAACCCACAATGACGACTTAAGTACGAGAAAACTGACTCTGCTTCCTGTCTATGTTTTGAACCATTCCTGTGACACTAGTTATAGTTTCCGAAACTTCACTTCAGGTCTACTGTATCTCTCTGACCATCTTATGGACGATGAAACACAGAAATTACATCGGAATTAAATACAAAATGCAAAATGCCGACTTAAGTACAAGAAAACTGACTCATCTTACTCTCTATGTTTGAACCATTCCTGTGATACTAGTTATAGATTCCGATGCTTCAAATCAGCTTTACTGTATCCCTCTGACCTTCTTAGTGACGATGAAACAAAGAAATTGCATCGGAATTAAATAGAAAAGCCATAATGACGACATAAATACAAGAAGACTGACTCTTCTTCCTGTCTATGTTTTGAACCATTCCTGTGACACTAGGTATAGATTCCGATGCCTCACTTCTGGTATACTATATCCCTCAGACATTCTTATTGGCGATGAAACACAGAAATTGCATCGGAATTATATAGATAAGTCACAATGCCGACTCAAGTGCAAGAAAACAGACTCTTCTTACTGTCTATGTTTTGAACCAATCCGGTGACACTAGTTATAGATTCCGATGCTTCACTTCAGGTTTACTGTATCCCTCTGACCTTCTTATTCACGATGAAACACAGAAATTGCATCGGAATTATATACAAAAGGCATAATGCCGACTCAAGTACAAGAGGACTGGCTCTTCTTACTGTCTATGTTTTGAACCTTTCCTGTGAGACCGGCTTTAGATTCGGACGCTTCACTTCAGGTTTACTGTATCCCTTTGACCTTCTTATTGACGATGAAACACAGAAATTGCATCGGAAATAAATACAAAAGGCACAATACAGACTTAAGTACAAGAAGACTGACTCTTCTTCCTGTCTACGTTTTGAACCATTCCTGTGACACTAGTTATGGATTCCGATGCTTCACTTCGGGTTTAATGTATCCCTCTGACATTCTTATTGACGATGAAACGCAGAAATTGCATCGGAATTAAATAGAAAAGGCACAATGTCGACTCAAGTACAAGATAACTGACTCTTCTTACTGTCTATGTTTGAACCATTCCTGTGACACTAGTTATAGATTCCGATGCTTCAAATCAGCTTTACTGTATCCCTCTGACCTTCTTAGTGACGAAGAAACAAAGAAATTGCATCGGAATTAAATAGAAAGGCCATAATGACGACATAAATACAAGAAGACTGACTCTTCTTCCTCTCTATGTTTTGAACCATTCCTGTGACACTAGTTATAGATTCCGATGCCTCACTTCTGGTATACTGTATCCCTCTGACCTTCTTATTGTCGAGAAACACAGAAATTGCATCGGTATTATATACAAAAAGCACAATGCAGACTCAAGTACAAGAGGACTGGCTCTTCTTACTGTCTATGTTTTGAATCTTTCCTGTGAACCGGTTTTAGATTCTGACGCTTCACTTCAGGTATACTGTATCCCTTGGACCTTCTTATTGACGACGAAACACAGAAATTGCATCGGAATTAAATAGAAAAGGCACAATGCAGACTTAAGTACAAGAAGACTGACTCTTCTTCGTGTCTACGTTTTGAACCATTCCTGTGACACTAGTTATAGATTCCGATGCTTCACGTCAGCTTTACTGTATCCCTCTGACCTTCTTAGTGACGATGAAACACAGAAATTGCATCGGAATTAAATAGAAAAGCCACAATGACGACTTAAGTACGAGAAAACTGACTCTGCTTCCTGTCTATGTTTTGAACCATTCCTGTGACACTAGTTATAGTTTCCGATGCTTCGCTTCAGGTCTACTGTATCCCTCTGACCATCTTATGGACGATGAAACACAGAAATTACATCGGAATTAAATAAAAAAGGCACAATGCCGACATAAGTACAAGAAAACTGACTCTTCTTAATGTCTATGTTTTGAACCATTCCTGTGACACTAGTTATAGATTCCGACGCTTCACTTCAGGTTTCTGTATCCCTCTGACCTTCTTTGTGACGATTAAACACAGAAATTGCATCGGAATTAAACACAAAATGCACAATACCGACTTAAGTACAAGACAACTGACTCTTCTTACTGTCTATGTTTTGAACCATTCCTGTGACACTAGTTATAGGGTCCGATGCTTCACTTCATGTTTACTGTATCCCTCTGACTTCCTAATGCGGATGAAACACAGAAATTGCATTGGAATTAAATACAAAAGGCACGATGCCGACTTAAGTACAAGAAAACTGACGAATCTTGCTCTCTATGTTTTGAACCATTCCTTTGACATTAGTTACAGATTCCGTTGCTTTTCGTCAGCTCTACTGTATCCCTCAGACCTTCTTAGTGACGATGAAACACAGAAATTGCATCAGAATTAAATACAAAAGGCATAACGCTGACTGAAGTACAAGAGAACTGACTCTTCTAACTGTCTATGTTTTGAACCATTCCTGTGACAATAGTTATAGATTCCGATGCTTCACTTCAGGTCTACTGTATCCCTCTGACTTTCCTATTGACGATGAAACACAGAAATTGCATCGGAATTAAATACAAAGGGCACAATGCCGACTTAAGTACAAGAAAAATGACTCTCCTTACCGTCTATGTTTTGAAAAATTCCTGTGACACTAGTTATTGATTCCGATGCTTCACTTCAGGTTTTATGTATCCCTCTGACCTTCATATTGACGATGAAACACCGAAATTCATCGGAATGAAATAGAAAAGGCACAATGCCGATTTAAGTACAAGGAAACTGACTCATCTTACTGTCTATGATTTGAACCATTCCTGTGACACTAGTTATAGATTCCGATGCTTCACTTCAGGCTTAGTGTATCCCTCTGACCTTCTTATTGACGATGAAACACATAAATTGCATCGGAATGTAATAGAAAAGGCACAATGCCGATTTAAGTACAAGAAGACTGACTCTTCTTCCTGTCTATGTTTTGAACCGTTCCTGTGACACCAGTTATAGATTCGGATGCTTCACTTCAGGTTTACTGTATCCCTCTGACAATCTTATCGACGATGAAACACAGAAATTGCATTGGAATTTAATAGAAAAAGCACAATGCCTACTCATGTTATAGATTCAGATGCTTCACTTCAGGTTTACTGTATCCCTCTGACTTTCTTATTGACGATGAAACACAGATTGCATCGGAATTAAATACAAAAGGCACAATGCCGACTTAAGTTCAAGACAACTGACTCTTCTTACTGTGTATGTTTTGAACCATTCCTGTGACACTAGTTGTAGATTCCGATGCTTCACATTAGGTTTTCTGTATCCCTCTGACCTTCTTAGTGACGATTAAACACAGAAATTGCATCGGAATTAAATACAAAAGGCACAATGCCGACTTAAGTACAAGAAGACTGGCTCTTCTTACTGACTATGTTTGAACCATTCCTGTGACACTAGTTATAGTTTCCGGTGCTTCAATTCATGTTTACTGTATCCCTCTGACTTTCTTATTGCGTATGAAACACAGAAAGTGCGTCGGAATTAAATACAAAAGGCACCATGCCGACTTAAGTACAAGAAAACTGACTAATCTTACTCTCTATGTTTTGAACCATTCCTTTGATATTAGTTATAGATGCCGATGCTTCACGTCAGCTCTACTGTATCCCTCAGACCTTCTTAGTGACGATGAAACCCAGAAATTGCGTCAGAATTAAATACAAAAGGCATAATGCCGACTGAAGTACAAGAAGACTGACTCTTCTAACTGTCTATGTTTTGAACCATTCCTGTGACACTAGTTATAGCTTCCGATGCTTCACTTCAGGTCTACTGTATCCCTCTGACCATCTTATGGACGATGAAACACAGAAATTACATCGGAATTATATACAAAAGGCACAATGCCGACTTAAGTACAAGACAACTGACTCTTCTTACTGTCTATGTTTTGAACCATTCCTGTGACACTAGTTATAGGGTCCGATGCTTCACTTCATGTTTACTGTATCCCTCTGACTTTCTTATTGCGGATGAAACACAGAAATTGCATCGGAATTAAATACAAAGGGCACGATGCCAACTTAAGTACAAGAAAACTGACCAGTCTTACTCTCTATGTTTTGAACCATTCCTTTGACACTAGGTATAGATTCCGATGCCTCACTCCTGGTATACTGTATCCCTCAGACATTCTTATTGGCGATGAAACACAGAAATTGCATCGGAATGATATAGATAAGTCACAATGCCGACTCAAGTGCAAGAAAACAGACTCTTCTTACTGTCTATGTTTTGAGCCAATCCGGTGACACTAGTTATAGATTCCGATGCTTCACTTCAGGTTTACTGTATCCCTCTGACCTTCTTATTGACGATGAAACACAGAAATTGCATCGGAATTATATACAAAAGGCATAATGCCGACTCAAGTACAAGAGGACTGGCTCTTCTTACTGTCTATGTTTTGAACCTTTCCTGTGAGACCGGCTTTAGATTCGGACGCTTCACTTCAGGTTTACTGTATCCCTTTGACCTTCTTATTGACGATGAAACACAGAAATTGCATCGGAAATAAATACAAAAGGCACAATACAGACTTAAGTACAAGAAGACTGACTCTTCTTCCTGTCTACGTTTTGAACCATTCCTGTGACACTAGTTATAGATTCCGATGCTTCACTTCGGGTTTAATGTATCCCTCTGACATTCTTATTGACGATGAAACGCAGAAATTGCATCGGAATTAAATAGAAAAGGCACAATGTCGACTCAAGTACAAGATAACTGACTCTTCTTACTGTCTATGTTTGAACCATTCCTGTGACACTAGTTATAGATTCCGATTCTTCAAATCAGCTTTACTGTATCCCTCTGACCTTCTTAGTGACGAAGAAACAACGAAATTGCATCGGAATTAAATAGAAAGGCCATAATGACGACATAAATACAAGAAGACTGACTCTTCTTCCTCTCTATGTTTTGAACCATTCCTGTGACACTAGTTATAGATTCCGATACCTCACTTCTGGTATACTGTATCCCTCTGACCTTCTTATTGTCGAGAAACACAGAAATTGCATCGGAATTATATACAAAAAGCACAATGCAGACTCAAGTACAAGAGGACAGGCTCTTCTTACTGTCTATGTTTTGAATCTTTCCTGTGAACCGGTTTTAGATTCTGACGCTTCACTTCAGGTATACTGTATCCCTTGGACCTTCTTATTGACGACGAAACACAGAAATTGCATCGGAATTAAATAGAAAAGGCACAATGCAGACTTAAGTACAAGAAGACTGACTCTTCTTCGTGTCTACGTTTTGAACCATTCCTGTGACACTAGTTATAGATTCCGATGCTTCACGTCAGCTTTACTGTATCCCTCTGACCTTCTTAGTGACGATGAAACACAGAAATTGCATCGGAATTAAATAGAAAAGCCACAATGACGACTTAAGTACGAGAAAACTGACTCTGCTTCCTTTCTATGTTTTGTACCATTCCTGTGACACTAGTTATAGTGTCCGATGCTTCGCTTCAGGTCTACTGTATCCCTCTGACCATCTTATGGACGATGAAACAAGGAATTACATCGGAATTAAATAAAAAAGGCACAATGCCGACATAAGTACAAGAAAACTGACTCTTCTTAATGTCTATGTTTTGAACCATTCCTGTGACACTAGTTATAGATTCCGACGCTTCACTTCAGGTTTCTGTATCCCTCTGACCTTCTTTGTGACGATTAAACACAGAAATTGCATCGGAATTAAATAGAAAATGCACAATACCGACTTAAGTACAAGACAACTGACTCTTCTTACTGTCTATGTTTTGAACCATTCCTGTGACACTAGTTATAGGGTCCGATGCTTCACTTCATGTTTACTGTATCCCTCTGACTTTCTTAATGCGGATGAAACACAGAAATTGCATCGGAATTAAATACAAAAGGCACGATGCCGACTTAAGTACAAGAAAACTGACGAATCTTACTCTCTATGTTTTGAACCATTCCTTTGTCATTAGTTACAGATTCCGTTGCTTTTCGTCAGCTCTACTGTATCCCTCAGACCTTCTTAGTGACGATGAAACACAGAAATTGCATCAGAATTAAATACAAAAGGCATAATGCTGACTGAAGTACAAGAGAACTGACTCTTCTAACTGTCTATGTTTTGAACCATTCCTGTGACAATAGTTATAGATTCCGATGCTTCACTTCAGGTCTACTGTATCCCTCTGACTTTCCTATTGACGATGAAACACAGAAATTGCATCGGAATTAAATACAAAGGGCACAATGCCGACTTAAGTACAAGAAAAATGACTCTCCTTACCGTCTATGTTTTGTAAAATTCCTGTGACACTAGTTATTGATTCCGATGCTTCACTTCAGGTTTACTGTATCCCTCTGACCTTCATATTGACGATGAAACACCGAAATTCATCGGAATTAAATAGAAAAGGCACAATGCCGATTTAAGTACAAGGAAACTGACTCATCTTACTGTCTATGATTTGAACCATTCCTGTGACACTAGTTATAGATTCCGATGCTTCACTTCAGGCTTAGTGTATCCCTCTGACCTTCTTATTGACGATGAAACACATAAATTGCATCGGAATGTAATAGAAAAGGCACAATGCCGATTTAAGTACAAGAAGACTGACTCTTCTTCCTGTCTATGTTTTGAACCGTTCCTGTGACACTAGTTATAGATTCGGATGCTTCACTTCAGGTTTACTGTATCCCTCTGACAATCATATCGACGATGAAACACAGAAATTGCATTGGAATTTAATAGAAAAAGCACAATGCCTACTCATGTTATAGATTCAGATGCTTCACTTCAGGTTTACTGTATCCCTCTGACTTTCTTATTGACGATGAAACACAGATTGCATCGGAATTAAATACAAAAGGCACAATGCCGACTTAAGTTCAAGACAACTGACCCTTCTTACTGTGTATGTTTTGAACCATTCCTGTGACACTAGTTGTAGATTCCGATGCTTCACATTAGGTTTTCTGTATCCCTCTGACCTTCTTAGTGACGATTAAACACAGAAATTGCATCGGAATTAAATACAAAAGGCACAATGCCGACTTAAGTACAAGAAGGCTGACTCTTCTAACTGTCTATGTTTTGAACCATTCCTGTGACACTAGTTGTAGATTCCGATGCTTCACGTCAGCCTTACTGTATCCCTCTGACCTTCTTAGTAACGATGAAACACAGAAATTGCACCGGAATTAAATAGAAAAGCCACAATGACGACTTAAGTACGAGAAAACTGTCTCTCTTCATGTCTATGTTTTGAACCATTCCTGTGACACTAGTTATAGCTTCCGATGCTTCACTTCAGGTCTACTGTATCCCTCTGACCATCTTATGGACGATGAAACACAGAAATTACATCGGAATTATATACAAAAGGCACAATGCCGACTTAAGTACAAGACAACTGACTCTTCTTACTGTCTATGTTTTGAACCATTCCTGTGACACTAGTTATAGGGTCCGATGCTTCACTTCATGTTTACTGTATCCCTCTGACTTTCTTATTGCGGATGAAACACAGAAATTGCATCGGAATTAAATACAAAGGGCACGATGCCAACTTAAGTACAAGAAAACTGACCAGTCTTACTCTCTATGTTTTGAACCATTCCTTTGACATTAGTTATAGATTCCGATGCTTTACGTCAGCTCTACTGTATCTCTCAGACCTTCTTAATGACGATGAAACACAGAAATTGCATCAGAATTAAATACAAAAGGCATAATGCCGACTGAAGTACAAGAGAACTGACTCTTCTAACTGGCTATGATTTGAACCATTCCTGTGACACTAGTTATAGATTCCGATGCTTCACTTCAGGTCTACTGTATCCCTCTGACTTTCTTATTGACGATGAAACACAGAAATTGCATCGGAATTAAATACAAAGGGCACAATGCCGACTTAAGTACAAGAAAACTGACTCTCCTTACCGTCTATTATTTGAACCATTCCTGTGACACTAGTTATTGATTCCGATGCTTCACTTCAGGTTTACTGTATCCCTCTGACCTTCTTATTGACGATGAAACACCGAAATTCATCGCAATTAAATAGAAAAGGCACAATGCCGATTTAAGTACAAGAAAACTGACTGTTCTTACTCTCTATGTTTTGAACCATTCCTGTGACACTAGTTATAGATTCCGATGCTTCACTTCAGGTTTAGTGTATCCCTCTGACCTTCTTATTGACGATGAAACACATAAATTGCATCGGAATGTAATAGAAAAGGCACAATGCCAATTTAAGTACATGAAGACTGACTCTTCTTCCTGTCTATGTTTTGAACCGTTCCTGTGACACTAGTTATAGATTCGGATGCTTCACTTCAGGTTGACTGTATCCCTCTGACATTCTTATTGACGATGAAACACAGAAGTTGCATTGGAATTTAATAGAAAAGGCACAATGCCGACTCATGTTATAGATTCAGATGCTTCACTTCAGGTTTACTGTCTCCCTCTGACTTTCTTATTGACGATGAAACACAGATTGCATCGGAATTAAATACAAAAGGCACAATGCCGACTTAAGTTCAAGACAACTGACTCTTCTTACTGTCTATGTTTTGAATCATTCCTGTGACACTAGTTGTAGATTCCGATGCTTCACATTAGGTTTTCTGTATCCCTCTGACCTTCTTAGTGACGATTAAACACAGAAATTGCATCGGAATTAAATACAAAAGGCACAATGCCGACTTAAGTACAAGACAACTGACTCTTCTTACTGTATCTGCTTTGAACCATTCCTGTGACACTAGTTATAGATTCCGATGCTTCACTTCAGGTCTACTGTATCCCTCTGACCATCTTGTGGACGATGAAACACAGAAATTACATCGGAATTAAATACAAAAGTCACAATGCCGACTTAAGTACAAGAAAACTGACTGTCCTTACTGTCTATGTTTTTAATCATTCCTGTGACACTAGTTATAGATTCCGATGCTTCACGTCAGCTTCACTGTACCCCTCTGACCTTCTTAGTGACGATGAAACACAGAAATTGCATCGGAATTAAATAGAAAAGCCACAATGGCGACTTAAGTACGAGAAAACTGACTCTTCCTCCTGTCTATGTTTTGAACCATTCCTGTGACACTAGTTATAGATTCCGATGCTTCACTTCCAGTTTACTGTATCCCTCTGACATTCTTATTGACGATGAAACACAGAAATTGCATCGGAATTAAATGCAAAAGGCACAATGGCGACTCAAGTACAAGAAGACTGGCTCTTCAGTTTACTGTATCCCTCTGACATTCTTATTGACGATGATACACAGAAATTGCATCGGAATTAAATACAAAAGGCACAATGGCGACTCAAGTACAAGAAGACTGGCTCTTCTTACCGTCTATGTTTTCAACCTTTCCTGAGAGACCAGTTTTAGATTCCGATGCTACACTTCAGGTTTACTGTATCCCTCTGACCTTCTTATTAACGAGAAACACAGAAATTGCATCGGAATTATATACAAAAGGCACAATGCAGGCTCAAGTACAAGAGGACTGGCTCTTCGTACGGTCTATGTTAGAATCTTTCCTGTGAAACCAGCCTTAGATTCCGACGCTTCGCTTCGGGTTTACTGTATCCCTTCGACCTTCTTATTGACGACGAAACACAGAAATTGCACCGGAATTAAATAGAAAAGGCACAATGCAGACTTAAGTACAAGAAGACTGACTCTTCTTCCTGTCTACGTTTTGAACCATTCCTGTGACACTAGTTATAGATTCCGAAGCTTCACTTCGGGTTTAATGTATCCCTCTGACATTCTTATTGACGATGAAACACAGAAATTGCATCGGAATTAAATAGAAAAGGCACAATGCCGACTCAAGTGCAAGAAAACAGACTCTTCTTACTGTCTATGTTTTGAGCCAATCCGGTGACACTAGTTATAGATTCCGATGCTTCACTTCAGGTTTACTGTATCCCTCTGACCTTCTTATTGACGATGAAACACAGAAATTGCATCGGAATTATATACAAAAGGCATAATGCCGACTCAAGTACAAGAGGACTGGCTCTTCTTACTGTCTATGTTTTGAACCTTTCCTGTGAGACCGGCTTTAGATTCGGACGCTTCACTTCAGGTTTACTGTATCCCTTTGACCTTTTTATTGACGATGAAACACAGAAATTGCATCGGAAATAAATACAAAAGGCACAATACAGACTTAAGTACAAGAAGACTGACTCTTCTTCCTGTCTACGTTTTGAACCATTCCTGTGACACTAGTTATAGATTCCGATGCTTCACTTCGGGTTTAATGTATCCCTCTGACATTCTTATTGACGATGAAACGCAGAAATTGCATCGGAATTAAATAGAAAAGGGACAATGTCGACTCAAGTACAAGATAACTGACTCTTCTTACTGTCTATGTTTGAACCATTCCTGTGACACTAGTTATAGATTCCGATTCTTCAAATCAGCTTTACTGTATCCCTCTGACCTTCTTAGTGACGAAGAAACAACGAAATTGCATCGGAATTAAATAGAAAGGCCATAATGACGACATAAATACAAGAAGACTGACTCTTCTTCCTCTCTATGTTTTGAACCATTCCTGTGACACTAGTTATAGATTCCGATACCTCACTTCTGGTATACTGTATCCCTCTGACCTTCTTATTGTCGAGAAACACAGAAATTGCATCGGAATTATATACAAAAAGCACAATGCAGACTCAAGTACAAGAGGACAGGCTCTTCTTACTGTCTATGTTTTGAATCTTTCCTGTGAACCGGTTTTAGATTCTGACGCTTCACTTCAGGTATACTGTATCCCTTGGACCTTCTTATTGACGACGAAACACAGAAATTGCATCGGAATTAAATAGAAAAGGCACAATGCAGACTTAAGTACAAGAAGACTGACTCTTCTTCGTGTCTACGTTTTGAACCATTCCTGTGACACTAGTTATAGATTCCGATGCTTCACGTCAGCTTTACTGTATCCCTCTGACCTTCTTAGTGACGATGAAACACAGAAATTGCATCGGAATTAAATAGAAAAGCCACAATGACGACTTAAGTACGAGAAAACTGACTCTGCTTCCTTTCTATGTTTTGTACCATTCCTGTGACACTAGTTATAGTGTCCGATGCTTCGCTTCAGGTCTACTGTATCCCTCTGACCATCTTATGGACGATGAAACAAGGAATTACATCGGAATTAAATAAAAAAGGCACAATGCCGACATAAGTACAAGAAAACTGACTCTTCTTAATGTCTATGTTTGAACCATTCCTGTGACACTAGTTATAGATTCCGACGCTTCACTTCAGGTTTCTGTATCCCTCTGACCTTCTTTGTGACGATTAAACACAGAAATTGCATCGGAATTAAATAGAAAATGCACAATACCGACTTAAGTACAAGACAACTGACTCTTCTTACTGTCTATGTTTTGAACCATTCCTGTGACACTAGTTATAGGGTCCGATGCTTCACTTCATGTTTACTGTATCCCTCTGACTTTCTTAATGCGGATGAAACACAGAAATTGCATCGGAATTAAATACAAAAGGCACGATGCCGACTTAAGTACAAGAAAACTGACGAATCTTACTCTCTATGTTTTGAACCATTCCTTTGTCATTAGTTACAGATTCCGTTGCTTTTCGTCAGCTCTACTGTATCCCTCAGACCTTCTTAGTGACGATGAAACACAGAAATTGCATCAGAATTAAATACAAAAGGCATAATGCTGACTGAAGTACAAGAGAACTGACTCTTCTAACTGTCTATGTTTTGAACCATTCCTGTGACAATAGTTATAGATTCCGATGCTTCACTTCAGGTCTACTGTATCCCTCTGACTTTCCTATTGACGATGAAACACAGAAATTGCATCGGAATTAAATACAAAGGGCACAATGCCGACTTAAGTACAAGAAAAATGACTCTCCTTACCGTCTATGTTTTGTAAAATTCCTGTGACACTAGTTATTGATTCCGATGCTTCACTTCAGGTTTACTGTATCCCTCTGACCTTCATATTGACGATGAAACACCGAAATTCATCGGAATTAAATAGAAAAGGCACAATGCCGATTTAAGTACAAGGAAACTGACTCATCTTACTGTCTATGATTTGAACCATTCCTGTGACACTAGTTATAGATTCCGATGCTTCACTTCAGGCTTAGTGTATCCCTCTGACCTTCTTATTGACGATGAAACACATAAATTGCATCGGAATGTAATAGAAAAGGCACAATGCCGATTTAAGTACAAGAAGACTGACTCTTCTTCCTGTCTATGTTTTGAACCGTTCCTGTGACACTAGTTATAGATTCGGATGCTTCACTTCAGGTTTACTGTATCCCTCTGACAATCTTATCGACGATGAAACACAGAAATTGCATTGGAATTAATAGAAAAAGCACAATGCCTACTCATGTTATAGATTCAGATGCTTCACTTCAGGTTTACTGTATCCCTCTGACTTTCTTATTGACGATGAAACACAGATTGCATCGGAATTAAATACAAAAGGCACAATGCCGACTTAAGTTCAAGACAACTGACCCTTCTTACTGTGTATGTTTTGAACCATTCCTGTGACACTAGTTGTAGATTCCGATGCTTCACATTAGGTTTTCTGTATCCCTCTGACCTTCTTAGTGACGATTAAACACAGAAATTGCATCGGAATTAAATACAAAAGGCACAATGCCGACTTAAGTACAAGAAGGCTGACTCTTCTAACTGTCTATGTTTTGAACCATTCCTGTGACACTAGTTGTAGATTCCGATGCTTCACGTCAGCCTTACTGTATCCCTCTGACCTTCTTAGTAACGATGAAACACAGAAATTGCACCGGAATTAAATAGAAAAGCCACAATGACGACTTAAGTACGAGAAAACTGTCTCTCTTCATGTCTATGTTTTGAACCATTCCTGTGACACTAGTTATAGCTTCCGATGCTTCACTTCAGGTCTACTGTATCCCTCTGACCATCTTATGGACGATGAAACACAGAAATTACATCGGAAATATATACAAAAGGCACAATGCCGACTTAAGTACAAGACAACTGACTCTTCTTACTGTCTATGTTTTGAACCATTCCTGTGACACTAGTTATAGGGTCCGATGCTTCACTTCATGTTTACTGTATCCCTCTGACTTTCTTATTGCGGATGAAACACAGAAATTGCATCGGAATTAAATACAAAGGGCACGATGCCAACTTAAGTACAAGAAAACTGACCAGTCTTACTCTCTATGTTTTGAACCATTCCTTTGACATTAGTTATAGATTCCGATGCTTTACGTCAGCTCTACTGTATCTCTCAGACCTTCTTAATGACGATGAAACACAGAAATTGCATCAGAATTAAATACAAAAGGCATAATGCCGACTGAAGTACAAGAGAACTGACTCTTCTAACTGGCTATGATTTGAACCATTCCTGTGACACTAGTTATAGATTCCGATGCTTCACTTCAGGTCTACTGTATCCCTCTGACTTTCTTATTGACGATGAAACACAGAAATTGCATCGGAATTAAATACAAAGGGCACAATGCCGACTTAAGTACAAGAAAACTGACTCTCCTTACCGTCTATTATTTGAACCATTCCTGTGACACTAGTTATTGATTCCGATGCTTCACTTCAGGTTTACTGTATCCCTCTGACCTTCTTATTGACGATGAAACACCGAAATTCATCGCAATTAAATAGAAAAGGCACAATGCCGATTTAAGTACAAGAAAACTGACTGTTCTTACTCTCTATGTTTTGAACCATTCCTGTGACACTAGTTATAGATTCCGATGCTTCACTTCAGGTTTAGTGTATCCCTCTGACCTTCTTATTGACGATGAAACACATAAATTGCATCGGAATGTAATAGAAAAGGCACAATGCCAATTTAAGTACATGAAGACTGACTCTTCTTCCTGTCTATGTTTTGAACCGTTCCTGTGACACTAGTTATAGATTCGGATGCTTCACTTCAGGTTGACTGTATCCCTCTGACATTCTTATTGACGATGAAACACAGAAGTTGCATTGGAATTTAATAGAAAAGGCACAATGCCGACTCATGTTATAGATTCAGATGCTTCACTTCAGGTTTACTGTCTCCCTCTGACTTTCTTATTGACGATGAAACACAGATTGCATCGGAATTAAATACAAAAGGCACAATGCCGACTTAAGTTCAAGACAACTGACTCTTCTTACTGTCTATGTTTTGAATCATTCCTGTGACACTAGTTGTAGATTCCGATGCTTCACATTAGGTTTTCTGTATCCCCCTGACCTTCTTAGTGACGATTAAACACAGAAATTGCATCGGAATTAAATACAAAAGGCACAATGCCGACTTAAGTACAAGACAACTGACTCTTCTTACTGTATCTGCTTTGAACCATTCCTGTGACACTAGTTATAGATTCCGATGCTTCACTTCAGGTCTACTGTATCCCTCTGACCATCTTGTGGACGATGAAACACAGAAATTACATCGGAATTAAATACAAAAGTCACAATGCCGACTTAAGTACAAGAAAACTGACTGTCCTTACTGTCTATGTTTTTAATCATTCCTGTGACACTAGTTATAGATTCCGATGCTTCACGTCAGCTTCACTGTACCCCTCTGACCTTCTTAGTGACGATGAAACACAGAAATTGCATCGGAATTAAATAGAAAAGCCACAATGGCGACTTAAGTACGAGAAAACTGACTCTTCCTCCTGTCTATGTTTTGAACCATTCCTGTGACACTAGTTATAGATTCCGATGCTTCACTTCCAGTTTACTGTATCCCTCTGACATTCTTATTGACGATGAAACACAGAAATTGCATCGGAATTAAATGCAAAAGGCACAATGGCGACTCAAGTACAAGAAGACTGGCTCTTCAGTTTACTGTATCCCTCTGACATTCTTATTGACGATGATACACAGAAATTGCATCGGAATTAAATACAAAAGGCACAATGGCGACTCAAGTACAAGAAGACTGGCTCTTCTTACCGTCTATGTTTTCAACCTTTCCTGAGAGACCAGTTTTAGATTCCGATGCTACACTTCAGGTTTACTGTATCCCTCTGACCTTCTTATTAACGAGAAACACAGAAATTGCATCGGAATTATATACAAAAGGCACAATGCAGGCTCAAGTACAAGAGGACTGGCTCTTCGTACGGTCTATGTTAGAATCTTTCCTGTGAAACCAGCCTTAGATTCCGACGCTTCGCTTCGGGTTTACTGTATCCCTTCGACCTTCTTATTGACGACGAAACACAGAAATTGCACCGGAATTAAATAGAAAAGGCACAATGCAGACTTAAGTACAAGAAGACTGACTCTTCTTCCTGTCTACGTTTTGAACCATTCCTGTGACACTAGTTATAGATTCCGAAGCTTCACTTCGGGTTTAATGTATCCCTCTGACATTCTTATTGACGATGAAACACAGAAATTGCATCGGAATTAAATAGAAAAGGCACAATGCCGACTCAAGTACAAGAAAACTGACTCTTCTTGCTGTTTATGTTTGAACCATTCCTGTGACACTAGTTATAGATTCCGATGCTTCACGTCAGCCTTACTGTATCCCTCTGACCTTCTTAGTAACGATGAAACACAGATATTGCACCGGAATTAAATGGAAAAGCCACAATGACGACTTCAGTACGAGAAAACTGACTATGCTTCATGTCTATGTTTTGAACCATTCCTGTGACACTAGTTATAGCTTCCGATGCTTCACTTCAGGTCTACTGTATCCCTCTGACCATGTTATGGACGATGAAACAAAGAAATTACATCGGAATTATATACAAACGGCACAATGCCGACTTAAGTACTAGACAACTGACTCTTCTTAATGTCTATGTTTTCAACCATTCCTGTGACACTAGTTATAGATTACGACGCTTCACTTCAGGTTTCTGTATCCCTCTGGCCTTCTTAGTGACGATTAAACACAGAAATTGCATCGGAATTAAATACAAAAGGCACAATGCCGACTTAAGTACAAGACAACTGGCTCTTCTTACTGTCTATGTTTGAACCATTCCTGTGACACTAGTTATAGGGTCCGATGCTTCACTTCATGTTTACTGTCTCCCTCTGACTTTCTTATTGCGGATGAAACACAGAAATTGCATCGGAATTAAATACAAAAGGCACGATGCCGACATAAGTACAAGAAAACTGACGAATCTTACTCTCTATGTTTTGAACCATTCCTTTGACATTAGTTATAGATTCCGATGCTTTACGCCAGCTTTACTGTATCCCTCAGACCTTCTTAGTGACGATGAAACACAGAAATTGCATCAGAATTAAATACAAAAGCCATAATGCCGACTGAAGTACAAGAGAACTGACTCCTGTAACTGTCTATGTTTTGAACCATTCCTGTGACACTAGTTATAGATTCCGATGCTTCACTTCAGGTCCACTGTATCCCTCTGACTTTCTTATTGACGATGAAACACAGAAATTGCATCGGAATTAAATACAAAGAGCACAGTGCCGACTTAAGTACAACAAAACTGACTCTCCTTACCGTCTATGTTTTGAACCATTCCTGTGACACTAGTTATTGATTCCGATGCTTCACTTCAGGTTTACTGTATCCCTCTGACCTTCTTATTGACGATGAAACACCGAAATTCATCGGAATTAAATAGAAAAGGCACAATGCCGATTTAAGTACAAGAATACTGACTCTTCTTACTGTCTATGTTTTGAACCATTCCTGTGACACTAGTTATAGATTCCGATGCTTCACTTCAGGTTTAGTGTATCCCTCTGACTTTCTTATTGACGATGAAACACATAAATTCCATCGGAATGTAATAGAAAAGGCACAATGCCGATTTAAGTACAAGAAGACTGACTCTTCCTCCTGTCTATGTTTTGAACCGTTCCTGTGACACTAGTTATAGATTCGGATGCTTCACTTCAGGTTTACTGTATCCCTCTGACATTCTTATTGACGATGAAACACAGAAATTCCATTGGAATTTAATAGAAAAGCACAATGCCGACTCATGTTATAGATTCAGATGCTTCACTTCAGGTTTACTGTATCCCTCTGACCTTCTTAGTGACGATTAAACACAGAAATTGCATCTTAATTAAATACAAAAGGCACAATGCCGACTTAAGTACAAGACAACTGACTGTTCTTACTGTCTCTGCTTTGAACCATTCCTGTGATACTAGTTATAGATTCCGATGCTTCAGTTCAGGTTTACTGTATCCCTCTGACCTTCGTATTGACGATGAGACACAGAAATAGCATCGGAATTAAATACAAAAGACACAATGCCGACTTAAGTACAAGAGAACTGACTCTTCTTACTGTCTATGTTTTGAACCATTCCTGTGACACTAGTTATAGATTCCGATGCTTCACTTCAATTTTACTGTATCCCTCTGACATTCTTATTGACGATGAAACACAGAAATTGCATCGGAATTAAATACAAAAGGCACAATGGCGACTCAAGTACAAGAAGACTGGCTCTTCTAACTGTCTATGCTTTGAACCTTTCCTGTGAGACCAGTTTTAGATTCCGATGGTTCACGTCAGCTTTACTGTATCCCTCTGACCTTCTTAGTGACGATGAAACACAGAAATTGCATCGGAATTAAATTGAAAAGCCACTATGACGACTTAAGTACGAGAAAACTGACTCTCCTTACTGTCTATGTTTTGAATCATTCCTGTGACACTAGTTATAGATTCGGATGCTTCAGTTCAGGTATACTGTATCCCTCTGACTTTCTTATTGACGATGAAACACAGAAATTGCATCGGCATTAAATACAAAAGGCACAAAGCCGACTAAAGTACAAGAAAACTGACTCATCCTACTCTCTATGTTTTGAACCATTCCTGTGACATTAGTTATAGATTCCGATGCTTCACGTCAGCTTCACTGTATCCCTCTGACCTTCTTAGTGACGATGAAACACAGAAATTGCATCGGAATTAAATAGAAAAGCCACAAAGACGACTCAAGTACGAGAAAACTGACTCTTTTTCCTGTCTATGCTTTGAACCATTCCTGTGACACTAGTTATAGATTCCGATGCTTCACTTCAAGTTTACTGTATCCCTCTGACATTCTTATTGACGATGAAACACAGAAATTGCATCGGAATTAAATACAAAAGGCACAATGGCGACTCAAGTTCAAGAAGACTGCCTCTTCTTACCGACTATGTTTTGAACCTTTCCTGTGAGACCAGTTTTAGATTCCGATGCTACACTTCAGGTTTACTGTATCCCGTGGACCTTGTTATTGACGATGAAATACAGAAATTGCATCGCAATTAAATACAAAAGGTACAATGCTAACTGAAGTACAAGATGACTGACTCTAATTACTGTCTACGCTTTGAACCTTTATTGTGGGACCAGTTTTAGATACCGATGGTTCACTTCAGGATTATTGTATCGCGTGGATCTTCTTATTCACGATGAAACACAGAAAATGAATCGGAAATAAATACAAAAGGCACAATGCCGACTTAAGTCCAAGAAGACTGACTCTTCTTACTGTCTATGATTTGAAAATTTCCTGTGAGACAAGTTTTACATTCGATGCTTCACGTCAGGTTTACTGTATCCCTTGGACCTTCTTATTTACGATGAAACACAGACATTGCATCGGGATTAAATAAAAAAGGCACAATGCTGACTTCAGTACAAGAAGACTGACTCTTCTTACAGTCTATGCTTTGAACTTTTCCTGTGAGACCGGTTTTAGATTCCGATGCTTCACTTTAGGTTTACTGTATCCCTTGGACATTCTTATTGACGACGTAACACAGAAATTGCATAGGAATTAAATAGTAAAGGCACAATGCCGACTTAAGTACAAGAAGACTGTCTCTTCTTACTGTCTATGTTTGAACCATTCCTGTGACACTAGTTATAGATTCCGATGCTTCGCGTCAGCCTTACTGTATCCCCCTGACCTTCTTAGTAACGATGAAACACAGATATTGCATCGGAATTAAATAGAAAAGCCTCAATGACGACTTAAGTACGAGAAAACTGACTCTATTTCCTGTCTATGTTTTGAAAGATTCCTGTGACACTAGTTATAGCTTCTGATGCTTCACTTCAGGTTTACTGTATCCCTCTGACCTTCTTATTGACGATGAAACACCGAAATTCATCGGAATTAAATAGAAAAGGCACAATGCCGACTTAAGTACAAAACAACTGACTCTTCTTACTGTCTATGTTTTGAACCATTCCTGTGACACTAGTTATAGGGTCCGATGCTTCACTTCATGTTTACTGTATCCCTCTGACCTTCTTATTGACGATGAAACACATGAATTGCATCGGAATTAAATACAAAGGGCACAATGCCGACTTAAGTACAAGAAAACTGACTCTCCTTACCGTCAATGATTTGAACCATTCCTGTGACACTAGTTATCGATTCCAATGCTTCACTTCTGGTTTACTGTATCCCCCTGACCTTCTTATTGACGATGAAACACATGAATTGCATCGGAATGTAATAGAAAAGGCACAATGCCAATTTAAGTACAAGAAGACTGACTCTTCTTCCTGTCTATGTTTTGAACCGTTCCTGTGACACTAGTTATAGATTCGGATGCTTCACTTCAGGTTTACTGTATCCCTCTGACATTCTTATTGACGATGAAACACAGAAATTGCATTGGAATTTAATAGAAAAGGCACAATGCCGACTCATGTTATGGATTCAGATGCTTCACTTCAGGTTTGCTGTATCCCTCTGACTTTCTTATTGACGATGAAGCACAGATTGCATCGGAATTAAATACAAAAGGCACAATGCCGACTAAAGTTCAAGACAACTGACTCTTCTTACTGTCTATGTTTTGAACCATTCCTGTGACAGTAGTTGTAGATTCCGATGCTTCACATTAGGTTTTCTGTATCCCTTTGACCTTCTTAGTGACGATTAAACACAGAAATTGGATCGGAATTAAATACAAAAGGCGCAATGCCGACTTAAGTACAAGACAACTGACTCTTCTTACTGTCTCTGCTTTGAACCATTCCTGTGACACTAGTTATAGATTCCGATGCTTCAGTTCAGGTTTACTGTATCCCTCTGACCTTCGTATTGACGATGAGACACAGAAATTGCATCGGAATTAAATACAAAAGACACAATGCCGACTTAAGTACAAGAGAACTGACTCTTCTTACTGTCTATGTTTTGAACCATTCCTGTGACACTAGTTATAGATTCCGATGCTTCACTTCAGGTTTACTGTATCCCTCTGACTTTCTTATTGACGATGAAACACAGAAATGGCATCGGAATTAAATGCAAAAGGCACAATGCCGACTTAAGTACAAGAAAACTGACTCATCTTACTCTCTATGCATTGAACCATTCCTGTGACACTAGTTATAGATTCCGATGCTTCACGTCAGCTTTATTGTATCCCTCTGACCTTCTTAGTGACGATGAAACACAGAAATTGCATCGGAATTAAATAGAAAAGCCACAATGACGACTTAAGTACGAGAAAACTGACTCTTCTTCCTGTCTATGTTTTGAACCATTCCTGTGACACTAGTTATAGATTCCGATGCTCCACTTCAGGTCTACTGTATCCCTCTGACCATCTTGTGGACGATGAAACACAGATATTACATCGGAATTAAATACAAAAGGCACAATGCCGACTTAAGTACAAGAGAACTGACTCTTCTTACTGTCTATGATTTGAAACTTTCCTGTGAGACAAGTTTTACATTCGATGATTCACTTCAGGTTTACTGTATCCCTTGGACCTTCTTATTTACGATGAAACACAGAAATTGCATCGGAATTAAATAGAAAAGGCACAAGGCCGACTTAAGTACAAGACAACTGACTCTTCTTACTGTCTATGTGTTGAACCATTCCTGTGACACTAGTTACAGATTCCGATGTTCACATCATGTTTACTGTATCCCTCTGACCTTCTTATTGACGACGAAACACAGAAATTGCATCGGAATGAAATAGAAAAGGCACAATGCCGACTTAGGTACAAGGGAACTGACTCTTCTAACTGTCTATGTTTTGAACCAATCCTGTGACACTAGTTATAGATTCCGATGCTCCACTTCAGGTCTACTCTATCCCTCTGACTTTGTTATTGACGATGAAACTCAGAAATTGCATCGGAATTAAATACAAGAGGCACATTGCCGACTTAAGTACAAGAAAACTGACTCACCTTACTGTCTATGTTTTGAACCATTCCTGTGACACTGGTTATAGATTCCGATGCTTCACTTCAGGTTCACTGTATCCCTCTGACTTTCTTATTGACGATGAAACACAGATTGCATCGGAATTAAATACAAAAGGCACAATGCCGACTAAAGTTCAAGACAACTGACTCTTCTTACTGTATATGATTTGAACCTTTTCTGTGAGACCAGTTTTAGATTCTGATGCTTCACTTCAGGTTTACTGTATCCCTTGGACCTTCTTGTTGACGATGAAATACAGAAATTGCATTGGGTTTAAATACAAAAGGCACAATGCCGACTTTAGTACCAGAGGACAGACTCTTCTTACAGTCAATGATTTGAACCTTTCCTGTGTGACCAGTCTTGGATTCCGATGCTTCACTTCAGGTTTACTGTATCCCTTGGACATTCTTATTGACGATGAAACACAGAAATTGCATCGGAATGAAATACATAAGGCACAATGCCGACTTCAGTACAAGAGGACTGACTCTTCTTACATACTATGATTTGAACCTTTAATGTGGGACCACTTATAGATTCCGATGCTTCACTTCAGGTTTACTGCATTACTTGGACCTTCTTATTGACGATGAAACACAGAAATTGCATCGGAATTAAATAGAAACGGCACAATGCCGACTTAAGTACAAGAAGACTGACTATTCTTACTGTCTATGTTTTGATCCTTTCCTGTGAGACAAGTTTTAGATTCCGATGATTCACTTCTGGTTTACTGTATCCCTTGGGCCATCTATTTGACGATGAAACACAGCAATTGCATCGGGATTAAATACAAAAGGCACAATGCCTACTTAAGTACAAGAAGACTGACTCTTCTTACTGTCAATGTATTGAACCTTTCTTGTGAGACCAGTTTTAGATTCCGATGTTTCACGTCTGGTTTTCTGTATCCCTTGGACCTTCTTAATGACGATGAAGCTCAGAAATTGCATCGGAATAAAATACAAAAGGCACAATGCCGACTTAAGTACAAGAAGACTGACTCTTCTTACTGTCTGTGATTTGAACCTTTCTTGTGAGACCAGTTTTAGATTCCGAAGTTTCACTTCAGGTTAACTGTACCCTTGGACTTTCTTATTGACGATGAAACACAGAAATTGCATCGGAATTAAATGCAACAGGCACAATGCCGACTTAAGTACAAGATGACTGACTCGTCTTCCTGTCTATGTTTGAACCTTTAATGTGAGACCAGTTTTACATTCCTATGCTTCACTTCAGGTTTACTGTATCCCTTGGGCCTTCTTATTGACGGTGAAACACAGAAATTGCATCGGAATTAAATACTAAAGTCACAATGCCGACTTAAGTACAAGAGGACTGACTCTTCTTACATTCTATTATTTGAACCTTTCCTGTGAGACCAGTTTTAGATTTCGATGCTTCACTTCCGGTTTACTGTGTCCCTTGGACCTTCTTATTGACGAAGAAACACAGAAATTACATCGGAATTAAATACAAAAGGCACAGTGCCTACTAAAGTACAAGAAGACCGACTCTTCATACTGTCTTTGTTTTGAACCTGTCCTGTGAGACACGTTATGAATCCGATGCTTCCCTTCAGGTTTACTGTATGCCTTGTACCTTCTTATTGACGATGAAACACAGAAATTGCATCGGAATTAAATACAAAAGGCACAATGCCGACTTAAGTACAAGAAGACAGACTCTTCTTACTGTCTATGTTTTGAACCTTTCCTGTGAGACGAGTTTTAGATTCCGATGCTACACTTCAGGTTTACTGTATCCCTTGGACATTCTTATTGACGATGAAATACAGAAATTGCATCGGAATTAAATACAAAAGGTACAAAGCTAGCTGAAGTACAAGAAGACTGACTCTACTTACAGCCTATGCATTGAACCTTTCCTGTGAGACCAGTTTAGATTCCGATGCTTCACTTCAGGATTACTGTATCCCTTGGATCTTCTTATTCACGATGAAACACAGAAAATGCATCGGAATTAAATACAAAAGGCACAATGCCGACTTAAGTACATGAAGACTGACTCTTCTTACTGGTTATGATTTGAAACTTTCCTGTGAGACGAGTTTAACATTCCGATGCTTCACTTCAGGATTACTGTATTCATTGGACCTTCTTATTGACGATGAAACAAAGAAATTGCATCGGGATTAAATAAAAATGGCACAATGCCGACTTCAGTACAAGAAGACTGACTCTTCTTACTGTCTATGCTTTGAACCTTTCCTGTGAGACCAGTTTTAGATTCCGATGCTTCACTTCAGGTTTACTGTATCCCGTGGACCACGTTTTTGACGATGAAACACAGAAATTGCATCGATATTCAATACAACAGGCACAATGCAGACTTAAGTACAAGAAGACTGACTCATCATACTGTCTATGTTTTGAACCTTTCCCGTGAGAACAGTTTAAGATTCTGATGCATCATTTCAGGTTTACTGTACCCCTTGTACCTTCTTGTTGACCATGAAATACAGAGATTGCATTGTACTTAAATACAAAAGGCACATTGCCGACTTTAGTACAAGAGGACAGACTCTTCTTACATTCTATGATTTGAACCTTTCCTGTGAGACCAGTCTAGGATTCCGATGCTTCACTTCAGGTTTACTTCATCCCTTGGACATTCTTATTGACGATAAAACACGGAAATTGCATCGAAATTAAATACAAAAGGCACAATGCCGACTTAAGTACAAGAAGACTGACTCTTCTTACTGTCTTAGATTTGATCCTTCCCTGTGAGACAAGTTTTAGATTGCGATGATTCACTTCAGGTTTACTATATCCCTTGGACCTGCTTATTTCCGATGAAACACAGAAATTGCATCGGAATTAACTAAAAGAGGCACAATGCCGACTTACGTACAAGAAGTCTGACTCTTCTTACCGTCTATGTTTTGAACCTTTCGTGTAAGACCACTATTAGATTCCGATGTTTCACGTCTGGTTTACTGTATCCCTTGGACCTTCCTATTGGCGACGAAACACAGAAATTGCATCGGAATTAAATACAAAAGGCACAATGCCGACTTAAGTACAAGAAGACAGACTCTTCTTACTGTCTATGTATTGATTCTTTCCTGTGAGACCACTTTTAGATTCCGATGTTTCACGTCTGGTTTACTGTATCCCTTGGACCTTCCTATTGACGATGAAACACAGAAATTGCATCGGAATTAAATAAAATAGGCAAAATGCCGACTTAAGTACAAGAAGACTGACTCTTCTTACTGTCTATGTATTGAACATTTCCTGTGAGACCAGTTTTAGATTCCGAAGCTTCACTTCAATTTAACTGTATCCCTTGGACCTTCTTATTGACGATGAAACACAGAAATAGCATCGGAATTAAACGCAAAAGGCACAATGCCGACTTACGTACAAGAACACTGACTCCTCAATCTCTCTATGTTCTGAACATTTCCTGTGAGACCAGTTTTAGATTCCGATGCTTCACTTCAGGTTTACTGTATCCCTTGGACCTTCTTATTGACGATGAAACACAAAAAATTGCATCGGGATTAAATAAAAAATGCACAATGCCGACTTCAGTACAAGAAGAATGACTCTTCTTACTGTCAATGCTTTGAACCTTTCCGGTGAGAGAGTTTTAGATTCCGATGCTTCACTTCAGGTTTACTGTAACCCTTGGAGCATTTTATTGACGATGATACACAGAAATTGCATCGATATTAAATACAATAGGCACAATGCCGACTTCAGAAAAGAAGACTCACTCATCATACTGTCTATGTTTTGAACCTTTCCTGTGAGACGAGTTTTAGATTCTGAAGCTTAACTTCAGGTGTACTGTATCCCTTGGACCCTCTTGTTGACGATGAAATACAGAGATAGCGTCGGAATTAAGTGCAAAAGGCACCATGCCGACTTTCGTACAAGAGGACAGACTCTTCTCACATTCTATGATTCGAAACTTTCCTGTGAGACCAGTTTTAGATTCCGATGCTTCACTTCAGGTTTACTGTATTCGTTGCACCTTCTTGTTGACGAAGAAACACAGAAATTGCATCGGAATTAAATACAAAAGCCACAATGCCGACTTTAGTACAAGAGGACTGACTCTTCTTACATTCTATGATTTGAACCTTTCCTGTGAGACAATTTTTTTGATTCCGATGCTTCACTTCAGGTTTACTGTATCATTTTGACCTTCTTATTGGCGATGAAACACAGAAATTGCCTCGGGATTAAATACAAAAAGGACAATGCCGACTTAACTACAAGAAGACTGACTCTTCTTCCTGTCTATGCATTGAACCTTTCCTGTGAGACCAGTTTTAGATTCCGAAGCTTCACTTCAGGTTTACTGTATCCCTTGGACCTTCTTGTTGACGAGGAAACACAGAAATTGCATCTTAATTAAATAAAAAAGGCACAATACCGACTTCAGTACAAGAAGACTGACTCTTCTCACTGTCTGTGAATTGAACCTTTCTTGTGAGACAAGTTTTAGATTCCGATGTTTCACGTCTGGTTTACTGTATCGCTTGGACCTTCTTATTCACGATGAAATACAGAAATAGCATCGGAATTAAATACAAAAGGTACAAACCTGACTGAAGTACATGAAGACTGACTCTACATACTGTCTATGCTTTGAAACTTCCCTGTGAGACCAGTTTAGATTCCGATGCTTCACTTCAGGTTTACACTATCCCTGGACCTTCTTATTGCCGATGAAACACAGAAATTGCATCGGAATTAAATAGAAAAGACACAATGCCGACTTAAGTACAAGAAGACTGACTCTTCTTACTGTCTAGCATTTGATCCTTTCCTGTGAGACAAGTTTTAGATTCCTATGATTCACTTCTGGTTTACGGTATCCCTTGGGCCATCAATTTGACGATGAAACACAGATTTTGCATCGGGATTAAATACAAAAGGCACATTGACGACTTAAGTACTAGAAGACTGACTCTTCTTCCTGTCTATGATCTGAACCTTTCCTGTGAGACCAGTTTTAGAGTCCGATGCTTCACTTCAGGTTTACTATATCCCTTTGACCCGCTTATTGCCGATGAAACAAAGAAATTGCATCGGAATTAACTATAAAAGGCACAATGCCGACTTTAGTACAAGAAGACTGACACTTCTTACTGTCTATGTTTTGAACCTTTCCTGTGAGACCTGTTTCAGATTCAGAAGCTTCACTTCAGGTTTACTGTATCCCTTGGACTTTCTTATTGACGATGAAACACATAAATTGCATGGGAATTAAACACAATAGGCACAATGCCGACCAAAGTACAAGAAGACTGACTCCTCATAGTGTCTATGTTTTGAACCTTTCCTGTGAGACCAGTTTTAGATTCCGATGCTTCACTTCTGGATTACTGTATTCCATGTACCTTCATGTTGACGAAGAAACACAGAAATTGCATCGGATTTAAATACAAAAGCCACAATGCCGACTTTAGTACAAGAGGACTGACTCTTCTTACATTCTATGATTTGAACCTTTCCTGTGAGACAAGTTTTAGATTCCGATGCTACACTTCAGTTTTTCTGTATCGCTTGGACCATCTTATTCACGATGAAATACAGAAATTGCATCGGAATTAAATACAAAAGGTACAAAGCTGACTGAAGTACATGAAGACTGACTCTACATACTGTCTATGCTTTGAACCTTTCCTGTAAGACCACTTATAGATTCCGATGCTTCACTTCAGGTTTACTGTATGCCTTGTACCTTCTTATTGACGATGAAACACAGAAATTGCATCGGAATTAAATACAAAAGGCACAATGCCGACTTAAGTACAAGAAGACAGACTCTTCTTACTGTCTATGTTTTGAACCTTTCCTGCGAGACGAGTTTTAGATTCCGATGCTACACTTCAGGTTAACTGTATCCCTTGGACATTCTTATTGATGATGAAATACAGAAATTGCATCGGAATTAAATACAAAAGGTACAAAGCTAGCTGAAGTACAAGAAGACTGACTCTACTTACAGCCTATGCTTTGAACCTTTTCTGTGAGACCAGTTTAGATTCCGATGCTTCACTTCAGGATTACTGTATCCCTTGGATCTTCTTATTCACGATCAAACACAGAAAATGCATCGGAATTAAATACAAAAGGCACAATGCCGACTTAAGTACATGAAGACTGACTCTTCTTACTGGTTATGATTTGAAACTTTCCTGTGAGACGAGTTTTACATTCCGATGCTTCACTTCAGGATTACTGTATTCATTGGACCTTCTTATTGACGATGAAACACAGAAAATGCATCGGGATTAAATAAAAATGGCACAATGCTGACTTCAGTACAAGAATACTGACTCTTCTTACTGTCTATGCTTTGAACCTTTCCTGTGAGACCAGTTTTAGATTCCGATGGTTCACTTAAGGTTTACTGTATCCCGTGGACCACGTTTTTGACGATGAAACACAGAAATTGCATCGATATTAAATACAACAGGCACAATGCAGACTTAAGAACAAGAAGACTGACTCTTCTTCCTATCTATGTTTTGAACCTTTCCCGTGAGAACAGTATAAGATTCTGATGCTTCATTTCAGGTTTGCTGTATCCCTTGTACCTTCTTGTTGACGATGAAATACAGAGATTGCATTGTAGTTAAATACAAAAGGCACAATGCCGACTTTAGTACAAGAGGACAGACTCTTCTTACATTCTATGATTTGAACCTTTCCTGTGAGACCAGTCTAGGATACCGATGCTTCCCTTCAGGTTTACTTTATCCCTTGGACATTCTTATTGACGATACAACATGGAAATTGCATCGGAATTAAATACAAAAGGCACAATGCCGACTTAAGTTCAAGAAGACTGACTCTTCTTACTGTGTATGTTTTGAACCATTCCTGTGACACTAGTTGTAGATTCCGATGCTTCACATTAGGTTTTCTGTATCCCTCTGACCTTCTTAGTGACGATTAAACACAGAAATTGCATCGGAATTAAATACAAAAGGCACAATGCCGACTTAAGTACAAGAAGACTGGCTCTTCTTACTGACTATGTTTGAACCATTCCTGTGACACTAGTTATAGATTCCGGTGCTTCACTTCATGTTTACTGTATCCCTCTGACTTTCTTATTGCGTATGAAACACAGAAAGTGCGTCGGAATTAAATACAAAAGGCACCATGCCGACTTACGTACAAGAAAACTGACTAATCTTACTCTCTATGTTTTGAACCATTCCTTTGATATTAGTTATAGATGCCGATGCTTCACGCCAGCTCTACTGTATCCCTCAGACCTTCTTAGTGACGATGAAACCCAGAAATTGCGTCAGAATTAAATACAAAAGGCATAATGCCGACTGAAGTACAAGAAGACTGACTCTTCTAACTGTCTATGTTTTGAACCATTCCTGTGACACTAGTTGTAGATTCCGATGCTTCACGTCAGCCTTACTGTATCCCTCTGACCTTCTTAGTAACGATGAAACACAGAAATTGCACCGGAATTAAATAGAAAAGCCACAATGACGACTTAAGTACGAGAAAACTGTCTCTGCTTCATGTCTATGTTTTGAACCATTCCTGTGACACTAGTTATAGCTTCCGATGCTTCACTTCAGGTCTACTGTATCCCTCTGACCATCTTATGGACGATGAAACACAGAAATTACATCGGAATTATATACAAAAGGCACAATGCCGACTTAAGTACAAGACAACTGACTCTTCTTACTGTCTATGTTTTGAACCATTCCTGTGACACTAGTTATAGGGTCCGATGCTTCACTTCATGTTTACTGTATCCCTCTGACTTTCTTATTGCGGATGAAACACAGAAATTGCATCGGAATTAAATACAAAGGGCACGATGCCAACTTAAGTACAAGAAAACTGACCAGTCTTACTCTCTATGTTTTGAACCATTCCTTTGACATTAGTTATAGATTCCGATGCTTTACGTCAGCTCTACTGTATCTCTCAGACCTTCTTAATGACGATGAAACACAGAAATTGCATCAGAATTAAATACAAAAGGCATAATGCCGACTGAAGTACAAGAGAACTGACTCTTCTAACTGGCTATGTTTTGAACCATTCCTGTGACACTAGTTATAGATTCCGATGCTTCACTTCAGGTCTACTGTATCCCTCTGACTTTCTTATTGACGATGAAACACAGAAATTGCATCGGAATTAAATACAAAGGGCACAATGCCGACTTAAGTACAAGAAAACTGACTCTCCTTACCGTCTATTATTTGAACCATTCCTGTGACACTAGTTATTGATTCCGATGCTTCACTTCAGGTTTACTGTATCCCTCTGACCTTCTTATTGACGATGAAACACCGAAATTCATCGCAATTAAATAGAAAAGGCACAATGCCGATTTAAGTACAAGAAAACTGACTGTTCTTACTCTCTCTGTTTTGAACCATTCCTGTGACACTAGTTATAGATTCCGATGCTTCACTTCAGGTTTAGTGTATCCCTCTGACCTTCTTATTGACGATGAAACACATAAATTGCATCGGAATGTAATAGAAAAGGCACAATGCCAATTTAAGTACATGAAGACTGACTCTTCTTCCTGTCTATGTTTTGAACCGTTCCTGTGACACTAGTTATAGATTCGGATGCTTCACTTCAGGTTGACTGTATCCCTCTGACATTCTTATTGACGATGAAACACAGAAATTGCATTGGAATTTAATAGAAAAGGCACAATGCCGACTCATGTTATAGATTCAGATGCTTCACTTCAGGTTTACTGTCTCCCTCTGACTTTCTTATTGACGATGAAACACAGATTGCATCGGAATTAAATACAAAAGGCACAATGCCGACTTAAGTTCAAGACAACTGACTCTTCTTACTGTCTATGTTTTGAATCATTCCTGTGACACTAGTTGTAGATTCCGATGCTTCACATTAGGTTTTCTGTATCCCTCTGACCTTCTTAGTGACGATTAAACACAGAAATTGCATCGGAATTAAATACAAAAGGCACAATGCCGACTTAAGTACAAGACAACTGACTCTTCTTACTGTATCTGCTTTGAACCATTCCTGTGACACTAGTTATAGATTCCGATGCTTCACTTCAGGTCTACTGTATCCCTCTGACCATCTTGTGGACGATGAAACACAGAAATTACATCGGAATTAAATACAAAAGTCACAATGCCGACTTAAGTACAAGAAAACTGACTGTCCTTACTGTCTATGTTTTTAATCATTCCTGTGACACTAGTTATAGATTCCGATGCTTCACGTCAGCTTCACTGTACCCCTCTGACCTTCTTAGTGACGATGAAACACAGAAATTGCATCGGAATTAAATAGAAAAGCCACAATGGCGACTTAAGTACGAGAAAACTGACTCTTCCTCCTGTCTATGTTTTGAACCATTCCTGTGACACTAGTTATAGATTCCGATGCTTCACTTCCAGTTTACTGTATCCCTCTGACATTCTTATTGACGATGAAACACAGAAATTGCATCGGAATTAAATGCAAAAGGCACAATGGCGACTCAAGTACAAGAAGACTGGCTCTTCAGTTTACTGTATCCCTCTGACATTCTTATTGACGATGATACACAGAAATTGCATCGGAATTAAATACAAAAGGCACAATGGCGACTCAAGTACAAGAAGACTGGCTCTTCTTACCGTCTATGTTTTCAACCTTTCCTGAGAGACCAGTTTTAGATTCCGATGCTACACTTCAGGTTTACTGTATCCCTCTGACCTTCTTATTAACGAGAAACACAGAAATTGCATCGGAATTATATACAAAAGGCACAATGCAGGCTCAAGTACAAGAGGACTGGCTCTTCTTACGGTCTATGTTAGAATCTTTCCTGTGAAACCAGCCTTAGATTCCGACGCTTCGCTTCGGGTTTACTGTATCCCTTCGACCTTCTTATTGACGACGAAACACAGAAATTGCATCGGAATTAAATAGAAAAGGCACAATGCAGACTTAAGTACAACAAGACTGACTCTTCTTCCTGTCTACGTTTTGAACCATTCCTGTGACACTAGTTATAGATTCCGAAGCTTCACTTCGGGTTTAATGTATCCCTCTGACATTCTTATTGACGATGAAACACAGAAATTGCATCGGAATTAAATAGAAAAGGCACAATGCCGACTCAAGTACAAGAAAACTGACTCTTCTTGCTGTTTATGTTTGAACCATTCCTGTGACACTAGTTATAGATTCCGATGCTTCACGTCAGCCTTACTGTATCCCTCTGACCTTCTTAGTAACGATGAAACACAGATATTGCACCGGAATTAAATGGAAAAGCCACAATGACGACTTCAGTACGAGAAAACTGACTATGCTTCATGTCTATGTTTTGAACCATTCCTGTGACACTAGTTATAGCTTCCGATGCTTCACTTCAGGTCTACTGTATCCCTCTGACCATGTTATGGACGATGAAACAAAGAAATTACATCGGAATTATATACAAACGCCACAATGCCGACTTAAGTACAAGACAACTGACTCTTCTTAATGTCTTTGTTTTCAACCATTCCTGAGACACTAGTTATAGATTACGACGCTTCACTTCAGGTTTCTGTATCCCTCTGGCCTTCTTAGTGACGATTAAACACAGAAATTGCATCGGAATTAAATACAAAAGGCACAATGCCGACTTAAGTACAAGACAACTGGCTCTTCTTACTGTCTATGTTTGAACCATTCCTGTGACACTAGTTATAGGGTCCGATGCTTCACTTCATGTTTACTGTCTCCCTCTGACTTTCTTATTGCGGATGAAACACAGAAATTGCATCGGAATTAAATACAAAAGGCACGATGCCGACATAAGTACAAGAAAACTGACGAATCTTACTCTCTATGTTTTGAACCATTCCTTTGACATTAGTTATAGATTCCGATGCTTTACGCCAGCTTTACTGTATCCCTCAGACCTTCTTAGTGACGATGAAACACAGAAATTGCATCAGAATTAAATACAAAAGCCATAATGCCGACTGAAGTACAAGAGAACTGACTCCTGTAACTGTCTATGTTTTGAACCATTCCTGTGACACTAGTTATAGATTCCGATGCTTCACTTCAGGTCCACTGTATCCCTCTGACTTTCTTATTGACGATGAAACACAGAAATTGCATCGGAATTAAATACAAAGAGCACTGCGCCGACTTAAGTACAACAAAACTGACTCTCCTTACCGTCTATGTTTTGAACCATTCCTGTGACACTAGTTATTGATTCCGATGCTTCACTTCAGGTTTACTGTATCCCTCTGACCTTCTTATTGACGATGAAACACCGAAATTCATCGGAATTAAATAGAAAACGCACAATGCCTATTTAAGTACAAGAATACTGACTCTTCTCACTGTCTATGTTTTGAACCATTCCTGTGACACTAGTTATAGATTCCGATGCTTCACTTCAGGTTTAGTGTATCCCTCTGACTTTCTTATTGACGATGAAACACATAAATTCCATCGGAATGTAATAGAAAAGGCACAATGCCGATTTAAGTACAAGAAGACTGACTCTTCCTCCTGTCTATGTTTTGAACCGTTCCTGTGACACTAGTTATAGATTCGGATGCTTCACTTCAGGTTTACTGTATCCCTCTGACATTCTTATTGACGATGAAACACAGAAATTACATTGGAATTTAATAGAAAAGCACAATGCCGACTCATGTTATAGATTCAGATGCTTCACTTCAGGTTTACTGTATACCTCTGACTTTCTTATTGACGATGAAACCCAGATTGCATCGGAATTAAATACAAAAGGCACAATGCCGAATTAAGTTCAAGACAACTGACTCTTCTTACTGTCTATGTTTTGAACCATTCCTGTGACGCTAGTTGTAGATTCCGATGCTTCACATTAGGTTTTCTGTATCCCTCTGACCTTCTTAGTGACGATTAAACACAGAAATTGCATCTTAATTAAATACAAAAGGCACAATGCCGACTTAAGTACAAGACAACTGACTGTTCTTACTGTCTCTGCTTTGAACCATTCCTGTGATACTAGTTATAGATTCCGATGCTTCAGTTCAGGTTTACTGTATCCCTCTGACCTTCGTATTGACGATGAGACACAGAAATAGCATCGGAATTAAATACAAAAGACACAATGCCGACTTAAGTACAAGAGAACTGACTCTTCTTACTGTCTATGTTTTGAACCATTCCTGTGACACTAGTTATAGATTCCGATGCTTCACTTCAATTTTACTGTATCCCTCTGACATTCTTATTGACGATGAAACACAGAAATTGCATCGGAATTAAATACAAAAGGCACAATGGCGACTCAAGTACAAGAAGACTGGCTCTTCTAACTGTCTATGCTTTGAACCTTTCCTGTGAGACCAGTTTTAGATTCCGATGCTACACGTCAGCTTTACTGTATCCCTCTGACCTTCTTAGTGACGATGAAACACAGAAATTGCATCGGAATTAAATTGAAAAGCCACTATGACGACTTAAGTACGAGAAAACTGACTCTCCTTACTGTCTATGTTTTGAATCATTCCTGTGACACTAGTTATAGATTCCGATGCTTCAGTTCAGGTATACTGTATCCCTCTGACTTTCTTATTGACGATGAAAAACAGAAATTGCATCCGCATTAAATACAAAAGGCACAAAGCCGACTAAAGTACAAGAAAACTGACTCATCCTACTCTCTATGTTTTGAACCATTCCTGTGACATTAGTTATAGATTCCGATGCTTCACGTCAGCTTCACTGTATCCCTCTGACCTTCTTAGTGACGATGAAACACAGAAATTGCATCGGAATTAAATAGAAAAGCCACAAAGACGACTCAAGTGCGAGAAAACTGACTCTTTTTCCTGTCTATGTTTTGAACCATTCCTGTGACACTAGTTATAGATTCCGATGCTTCACTTCAAGTTTACTGTATCCCTCTGACATTCTTATTGACGATGAAACACAGAAATTGCATCGGAATTAAATACAAAAGGCACAATGGCGACTCAAGTTCAAGAAGACTGCCTCTTCTTAACGACTACGTTTTGAACCTTTCCTGTGAGACCAGTTTTAGATTCCGATGCTACACTTCAGGTTTACTGTATCCCGTGGACCTTGTTATTGACGATGAAATACAGAAATTGCATCGCAATTAAATACAAAAGGTACAATGCTAACTGAAGTACAAGATGACTGACTCTAATTACTGTCTACGCTTTGAACCTTTATTGTGGGACCAGTTTTAGATACCGATGGTTCACTTCAGGATTATTGTATCGCGTGGATCTTCTTATTCACGATGAAACACAGAAAATGAATCGGAAATAAATACAAAAGGCACAATGCCGACTTAAGTCCAAGAAGACTGACTCTTCTTACTGTCTATGATTTGAAAATTTCCTGTGAGACAAGTTTTACATTCGATGCTTCACGTCAGGTTTACTGTATCCCTTGGACCTTCTTATTTACGATGAAACACAGACATTGCATCGGGATTAAATAAAAAAGGCACAATGCTGACTTCAGTACAAGAAGACTGACTCTTCTTACAGTCTATGCTTTGAACTTTTCCTGTGAGACCGGTTTTAGATTCCGATGCTTCACTTTAGGTTTACTGTATCCCTTGGACATTCTTATTGACGACGTAACACAGAAATTGCATAGGAATTAAATAGTAAAGGCACAATGCCGACTTAAGTACAAGAAGACTGTCTCTTCTTACTGTCTATGTTTGAACCATTCCTGGAACACTAGTTATAGATTCCGATGCTTCGCGTCAGCCTTACTGTATCCCCCTGACCTTCTTAGTAACGATGAAACACAGATATTGCATCGGAATTAAATAGAAAAGCCTCAATGACGACTTAAGTACGAGAAAACTGACTCTATTTCCTGTCTATGTTTTGAAAGATTCCTGTGACACTAGTTATAGCTTCCGATGCTTCACTTCAGGTTTACTGTATCCCTCTGACCTTCTTATTGACGATGAAACACCGAAATTCATCGGAATTAAATAGAAAAGGCACAATGCCGACTTAAGTACAAAACAACTGACTCTTCTTACTGTCTATGTTTTGAACCATTCCTGTGACACTAGTTATAGGGTCCGATGCTTCACTTCATGTTTACTGTATCCCTCTGACCTTCTTATTGACGATGAAACACATGAATTGCATCGGAATTAAATACAAAGGGCACAATGCCGACTTAAGTACAAGAAAACTGACTCTCCTTACCGTCAATGATTTGAACCATTCCTGTGACACTAGTTATCGATTCCGATGCATCACTTCAGGTTTACTGTATCCCTCTGACCTTCTTATTGACGATGAAACACATGAATTGCATCGGAATGTAATAGAAAAGGCACAATGCCAATTTAAGTACAAGAAGACTGACTCTTCTTCCTGTCTATGTTTTGAACCGTTCCTGTGACACTAGTTATAGATTCGGATGCTTCACTTCAGGTTTACTGTATCCCTCTGACATTCTTATTGACGATGAAACACAGAAATTGCATTGGAATTTAATAGAAAAGGCACAATGCCGACTCATGTTATGGATTCAGATGCTTCACTTCAGGTTTGCTGTATCCCTCTGACTTTCTTATTGACGATGAAGCACAGATTGCATCGGAATTAAATACAAAAGGCACAATGCCGACTAAAGTTCAAGACAACTGACTCTTCTTACTGTCTATGTTTTGAACCATTCCTGTGACAGTAGTTGTAGATTCCGATGCTTCACATTAGGTTTTCTGTATCCCTTTGACCTTCTTAGTGACGATTAAACACAGAAATTGGATCGGAATTAAATACAAAAGGCGCAATGCCGACTTAACTACGAGACAACTGACTCTTCTTACTGTCTCTGCTTTGAACCATTCCTGTGACACTAGTTATAGATTCCGATGCTTCAGTTCAGGTTTACTGTATCCCTCTGACCTTCGTATTGACGATGAGACACAGAAATTGCATCGGAATTAAATACAAAAGACACAATGCCGACTTAAGTACAAGAGAACTGACTCTTCTTACTGTCTATGTTTTGAACCATTCCTGTGACACTAGTTATAGATTCCGATGCTTCACTTCAGGTTTACTGTATCCCTCTGACTTTCATATTGACGATGAAACACAGAAATGGCATCGGAATTAAATGCAAAAGGCACAATGCCGACTTAAGTACAAGAAAACTGACTCATCTTACTCTCTATGCATTGAACCATTCCTGTGACACTAGTTATAGATTCCGATGCTTCACGTCAGCTTTATTGTATCCCTCTGACCTTCTTAGTGACGATGAAACACAGAAATTGCATCGGAATTAAATAGAAAAGCCACAATGACAACTTAAGTACGAGAAAACTGACTCTTCTTCCTGTCTATGTTTTGAACCATTCCTGTGACACTAGTTATAGATTCCGATGCTCCACTTCATTTCTACTGTATCCCTCTGACCATCTTGTGGACGATGAAACACAGAAATTACATCGGAATTAAATACAAAAGGCACAATGCCGACTTAAGTACAAGAAGACTGACGCTTCTTACTGTCTATGATTTGAAACTTTCCTGTGAGACAAGTTTTACATTCGATGATTCACTTCAGGTTTACTGTATCCCTTGGACCTTCTTATTTACGATGAAACACAGAAATTGCATCGGAATTAAATAGAAAAGGCACAAGGCCGACTTAAGTACAAGACAACTGACTCTTCTTACTGTCTATGTGTTGAACCATTCCTGTGACACTAGTTACAGATTCCGATGTTCACATCATGTTTACTGTATCCCTCTGACCTTCTTATTGACGACGAAACACAGAAATTGCATCGGAATGAAATAGAAAAGGCACAATGCCGACTTAGGTACAAGGGAACTGACTCTTCTAACTGTCTATGTTTTGAACCATTCCTGTGACACTAGTTATAGATTCCGATGCTCCACTTCAGGTCTACTCTATCCCTCTGACTTTGTTATTGACGATGAAACTCAGAAATTGCATCGGAATTAAATACAAGAGGCACATTGCCGACTTAAGTACAAGAAAACTGACTCACCTTACTGTCTATGTTTTGAACCATTCCTGTGACACTGGTTACAGATTCCGATGCTTCACTTCAGGTTCACTGTATCCCTCTGACTTTCTTATTGACGATGAAACACAGATTGCATCGGAATTAAATACAAAAGGCACAATGCCGACTAAAGTTCAAGACAACTGACTCTTCTTACTGTATATGATTTGAACCTTTTCTGTGAGACCAGTCTTAGATTCTGATGCTTCACTTCAGGTTTACTGTATCCCTTGGACCTTCTTGTTGACGATGAAATACAGAAATTGCATTGGGTTTAAATACAAAAGGCACAATGCCGACTTTAGTACCAGAGGACAGACTCTTCTTACAGTCAATGTTTTGAACCTTTCCTGTGTGACCAGTCTTGGATTCCGATGCTTCACTTCAGGTTTACTGTATCCCTTGGACATTCTTATTGACGCTGAAACACAGAAATTGCATCGGAATGAAATACATAAGGCACAATGCCGACTTCAGTACAAGAGGACTGACTCTTCTTACATTCTATGATTTGAACCTTTAATGTGGGACCACTTATAGATTCCGATGCTTCACTTCAGGTTTACTGCATTACTTGGACCTTCTTATTGACGATGAAACACAGAAATTGCATCGGAATTAAATAGAAACGGCACAATGCCGACTTAAGTACAAGAAGACTGACTATTCTTACTGTCTATGTTTTGATCCTTTCCTGTGAGACAAGTTTTAGATTCCGATGATTCACTTCTGGTTTACTGTTTCCCTTGGGCCATCTATTTGACGATGAAACACAGCAATTGCATCGGGATTAAATACAAAAGGCACAATGCCTACTTAAGTACAAGAAGACTGACTCTTCTTACTGTCAATGTATTGAACCTTTCTTGTGAGACCAGTTTTAGATTCCGATGTTTCACGTCTGGTTTTCTGTATCCCTTGGACCTTCTTAATGACGATGAAGCTCAGAAATTGCATCGGAATAAAATACAAAAGGCACAATGCCGACTTAAGTACAAGAAGACTGACTCTTCTTACTGTCTATGATTTGAACCTTTCTTGTGAGACCAGTTTTAGATTCCGAAGTTTCACTTCAGGTTAACTGTACCCTTGGACTTTCTTATTGACGATGAAACACAGAAATTGCATCGGAATTAAATGCAACAGGCACAATGCCGATTTAAGTACAAGATGACTGACTCGTCTTCCTGTCTATGTTTGAACCTTTAATGTGAGACCAGTTTTACATTCCTATGCTTCACTTCAGGTTTACTGTATCCCTTGGGCCTTCTTATTGACGGTGAAACACAGAAATTGCATCGGAATTAAATACTAAAGTCACAATGCCGACTTAAGTACAAGAGGACTGACTCTTCTTACATTCTATTATTTGAACCTTTCCTGTGAGACCAGTTTTAGATTTCGATGCTTCACTTCCGGTTTACTGTGTCCCTTGGACCTTCTTATTGACGAAGAAACACAGAAATTACATCGGAATTAAATACAAAAGGCACAGTGCCTACTAAAGTACAAGAAGACCGACTCTTCATACTGTCTTTGTTTTGAACCTGTCCTGTGAGACACGTTATGAATCCGATGCTTCCCTTCAGGTTTACTGTATGCCTTGTACCTTCTTATTGACGATGAAACACAGAAATTGCATCGGAATTAAATACAAAAGGCACAATGCCGACTTAAGTACAAGAAGACAGACTCTTCTTACTGTCTATGTTTTGAACCTTTCCTGTGAGACGAGTTTTAGATTCCGATGCTACACTTCAGGTTTACTGTATCCCTTGGACATTCTTATTGACGATGAAATACAGAAATTGCATCGGAATTAAATACAAAAGGTACAAAGCTAGCTGAAGTACAAGATGACTGACTCTACTTACAGCCTATGCATTGAACCTTTCCTGTGAGACCAGTTTAGATTCCGATGCTTCACTTCAGGATTACTGTATCCCTTGGATCTTCTTATTCACGATGAAACACAGAAAATGCATCGGAATTAAATACAAAAGGCACAATGCCGACTTAAGTACATGAAGACTGACTCTTCTTACTGGTTATGATTTGAAACTTTCCTGTGAGACGAGTTTAACATTCCGATGCTTCATTTCAGGATTACTGTATTCATTGGACCTTCTTATTGACGATGAAACAAAGAAATTGCATCGGGATTAAATAAAAATGGCACAATGCCGACTTCAGTACAAGAAGACTGACTCTTCTTAGTGTCTATGCTTTGAACCTTTCCTGTGAGACCAGTTTTAGATTCCGATGCTTCACTTCAGATTTACTGTATCCCGTGGACCACGTTTTTGACGATGAAACACAGAAATTGCATCGATATTCAATACAACAGGCACAATGCAGACTTAAGTACAAGAAGACTGACTCATCATACTGTCTATGTTTTGAACCTTTCCCGTGAGAACAGTTTAAGATTCTGATGCATCATTTCAGGTTTACTGTATCCCTTGTACCTTCTTGTTGACCATGAAATACAGAGATTGCATTGTACTTAAATACAAAAGGCACATTGCCGACTTTAGTACAAGAGGACAGACTCTTCTTACATTCTATGATTTGAACCTTTCCTGTGAGACCAGTCTAGGATTCCGATGCTTCACTTCAGGTTTACTTTATCCCTTGGACATTCTTATTGACGATAAAACACGGAAATTGCATCGAAATTAAATACATAAGGCACAATGCCGACTTAAGTACAAGAAGACTGACTCTTCTTACTGTCTTAGATTTGATCCCTCCCTGTGAGACAAGTTTTAGATTGCGATGATTCACTTCAGGTTTACTATATCCCTTGGACCTGCTTATTTCCGATGAAACACAGAAATTGCATCGGAATTAACTAAAAGAGGCACAATGCCGACTTACGTACAAGAAGTCTGACTCTTCTTACCGTCTATGTTTTGAACCTTTCGTGTAAGACCACTATTAGATTCCGATGTTTCACGTCTGGTTTACTGTATCCCTTGGACCTTCCTATTGGCGACGAAACACAGAAATTGCATCGGAATTAAATACAAAAGGCACAATGCCGACTTAAGTACAAGAAGACAGACTCTTCTTACTGTCTATGTATTTATTCTTTCCTGTGAGGCCACTTTTAGATTCCGATGTTTTACGTCTGGTTTACTGTATCCCTTGGACCTTCCTATTGACGATGAAACACAGAAATTGCATCGGAATTAAATAAAATAGGCAAAATGCCGACTTAAGTACAAGAAGACTGACTCTTCTTACTGTCTATGTATTGAACATTTCCTGTGAGACCAGTTTTAGATTCCGAAGCTTCACTTCAATTTAACTGTATCCCTTGGACCTTCTTATTGACGATGAAACACAGAAATAGCATCGGACTTAAATGCAAAAGGCACAATGCCGACTTACGTACAAGAAGACTGACTCCTCAATCTGTCTATGTTCTGAACATTTCCTGTGAGACCAGTTTTAGATTCCGATGCTTCACTTCAGGTTTACTGTATCCCTTGGACCTTCTTATTGACGATGAAACACAAAAAATTGCATCGGGATTAAATAAAAAATGCACAATGCCGACTTCAGTACAAGAAGAATGACTCTTCTTACTGTCAATGCTTTGAACCTTTCCGGTGAGAGAGTTTTAGATTCCGATGCTTCACTTCAGGTTTACTGTAACCCTTGGAGCATTTTATTGACGATGATACACAGAAATTGCATCGATATTAAATACAATAGGCACAATGCCGACTTCAGAAAAGAAGACTCACTCATCATACTGTCTATGTTTTGAACCTTTCCTGTGAGACGAGTTTTAGATTCTGAAGCTTAACTTCAGGTGTACTGTATCCCTTGGACCCTCTTGTTGACGATGAAATACAGAGATAGCGTCGTAATTAAGTGCAAAAGGCACCATGCCGACTTTCGTACAAGAGGACAGACTCTTCTCACATTCTATGATTCGAAACTTTCCTGTGAGACCAGTTTTAGATTCCGATGCTTCACTTCAGGTTTACTGTATTCGTTGCACCTTCTTGTTGACGAAGAAACACAGAAATTGCATCGGAATTAAATACAAAAGCCACAATGCCGACTTTAGTACAAGAGGACTGACTCTTCTTACATTCTATGATTTGAACCTTTCCTGTGAGACAATTTTTTTGATTCCGATGCTTCACTTCAGGTTTACTGTATCATTTTGACCTTCTTATTGGCGATGAAACACAGAAATTGCCTCGGGATTAAATACAAAAAGGACAATGCCGACTTAACTACAAGAAGACTGACTCTTCTTCCCGTCTATGCATTGAACCTTTCCTCTGAGACCAGTTTTAGATTCCGAAGCTTCACTTCAGGTTTACTGTATCCCTTGGACCTTCTTGTTGACGAGGAAACACAGAAATTGCATCTTAATTAAATAAAAAAGGCACAATACCGACTTCAGTACAAGAAGACTGACTCTTCTCACTGTCTGTGAATTGAACCTTTCTTGTGAGACAAGTTTTAGATTCCGATGTTTCATGTCTTGTTTACTGTATCGCTTGGACCTTCTTATTCACGATGAAATACAGAAATAGCATCGGAATTAAATACAAAAGGTACAAACCTGACTGAAGTACATGAAGACTGACTCTACATACTGTCTATGCTTTGAAACTTCCCTGTGAGACCAGTTTAGATTCCGATGCTTCACTTCAGGTTTACACTATCCCTGGACCTTCTTATTGCCGATGAAACACAGAAATTGCATCGGAATTAAATAGAAAAGACACAATGCCGACTTAAGTACAAGAAGACTGACTCTTCTTACTGTCTAGCATTTGATCCTTTCCTGTGAGACAAGTTTTAGATTCCTATGATTCACTTCTGGTTTACGGTATCCCTTGGCCATCAATTTGACGATGAAACACAGATATTGCATCGGGATTAAATACAAAAGGCACATTGACGACTTAAGTACTAGAAGACTGACTCTTCTTCCTGTCTATGATCTGAACCTTTCCTGTGAGACCAGTTTTAGAGTCCGATGCTTCACTTCCGGTTTACTATATCCCTTTGACCCGCTTATTGCCGATGAAACAAAGAAATTGCATCGGAATTAACTATAAAAGGCCCAATGCTGACTTTAGTACAAGAAGACTGACACTTCTTACTGTCTATGTTTTGAACCTTTCCTGTGAGACCTGTTTCAGATTCAGAAGCTTCACTTCAGGTTTACTGTATCCCTTGGACTTTCTTATTGACGATGAAACACATAAATTGCATGGGAATTAAACACAATAGGCACAATGCCGACCAAAGTACAAGAAGACTGACTCCTCATAGTGTCTATGTTTTGAACCTTTCCTGTGAGACCAGTTTTAGATTCCGATGCTTCACTTCTGGATTACTGTATTCCTTGTACCTTCATGTTGACGAAGAAACACAGAAATTGCATCGGATTTAAATACAAAAGCCACAATGCCGACTTTAGTACAAGAGGACTGACTCTTCTTACATTCTATGATTTGAACCTTTCCTGTGAGACAAGTTTTAGATTCCGATGCTACACTTCAGTTTTTCTGTATCGCTTGGACCATCTTATTCACGATGAAATACAGAAATTGCATCGGAATTAAATACAAAAGGTACAAAGCTGACTGAAGTACATGAAGACTGACTCTACATACTGTCTATGCTTTGAACCTTTCCTGTAAGACCACTTATAGATTCCGATGCTTCACTTCAGGTTTACTGTATGCCTTGTACCTTCTTATTGACGATGAAACACAGAAATTGCATCGGAATTAAATACAAAAGGCACAATGCCGACTTAAGTACAAGAAGACAGACTCTTCTTACTGTCTATGTTTTGAACCTTTCCTGCGAGACGAGTTTTAGATTCCGATGCTACACTTCAGGTTTACTGTATCCCTTGGACATTCTTATTGATGATGAAATACAGAAATTGCATCGGAATTAAATACAAAAGGTACAAAGCTAGCTGAAGTACAAGAAGACTGACTCTACTTACAGCCTATGCTTTGAACCTTTTCTGTGAGACCAGTTTAGATTCCTATGCTTCACTTCAGGATTACTGTATCCCTTGGATCTTCTTATTCACGATCAAACACAGAAAATGCATCGGAATTAAATACAAAAGGCACAATGCCGACTTAAGTACATGAAGACTGACTCTTCTTACTGGTTATGATTTGAAACTTTCCTGTGAGACGAGTTTTACATTCCGATGCTTCACTTCAGGATTACTGTATTCATTGGACCTTCTTATTGACGATGAAACACAGAAAATGCATCGGGATTAAATAAAAATGGCACAATGCTGACTTCAGTACAAGAAGACTGACTCTTCTTACTGTCTATGCTTTGAACCTTTCCTGTGAGACCAGTTTTAGATTCCGATGGTTCACTTAAGGTTTACTGTATCCCGTGGACCACGTTTTTGACGATGAAACACAGAAATTGCATCGATATTAAATACAACAGGCACAATGCAGACTTAAGAAAAAGAAGACTGACTCTTCTTCCTGTCTATGTTTTGAACCTTTCCCGTGAGAACAGTATAAGATTCTGATGCTTCATTTCAGGTTTGCTGTATCCCTTGTACCTTCTTGTTGACGATGAAATACAGAGATTGCATTGTAGTTAAATACAAAAGGCACAATGCCGACTTTAGTACAAGAGGACAGACTCTTCTTACATTCTATGATTTGAACCTTTCCTGTGAGACCAGTCTAGGATACCGATGCTTCCCTTCAGGTTTACTTTATCCCTTGGACATTCTTATTGACGATACAACATGGAAATTGCATCGAAATTAACTACAAAAGGCACAATGCCGACTTAAGTACAAGAAGACTGACTCTTCTTACTGTCTTGGATTTGATCCTTTCCTGTGAGACAAGTTTTAGATTGCGATGATTCACTTCAGGTTTACTGTATCCCTTGGGCCATCTATTTGACGATGAAACGCAGAAATTGCATCGGGATTAAATACAAAAGGCACAATGCCGACATAAGTACAAGAAGACTGACTCTTCTTACTGTTGTAGTGGGACGAAATTAAACGTCACCCATCCACCAAGTCAGCCCAGTTTGCAGGTGACTATAAGTTTAATTTAGTTTTTGTTTATGTGTTTTCTTATTATTTGTAATAAATGTGAATTATCTAAAAGTTTTGTATTTTTTTATGTGTTTCATGTACGGAGAGATCGGCGCAACGAACGGGGACAGCATCTTCGTTGCTGCGACCAGAGAGGAAATTGCTGGCCGCTATACGTCGCGGGTCGACAGCCAAGGAGCAACAGAAGATCCTGGAACCGAGTTGTTGCGTCGTGTTTCTAAAAATTAAAAACGAATTTTTATACTCTTTTTGTACAACAATGACGAGCTTAATCTTATTGAAATGTTAGTCACTGTCTGTCAACGCTCAAGTTCACATCTGTATGTGTAGGAAGCTAATAAAATAGTGTATGCTATTAAAATTGAAACACGTGTCTTGAAGATTTATTTATGAAGAGTTATGTGAACGGATTAATAATATATTTTGACAGGATTATTGATTCAGACAGCGTTGGCCGAAACTTTGAGTCTAAAAAAAAAAAGTTTATTTAATGTGTGATTCTGATATCGATTAGATCAAGATAACGTGTGTCGATATAATTTTCTGAGGAGAAACAAACGAACTTTAAATTTGAAAAGGTTACAAAAACCAATTGGCCCAAGTGATGTAATTCTTTGCACACGACTCAACTGATGTTTTACAGTTTCGTTCAAGAACCATTCTATGACAATTTAAAAAGAATATGAATCATTTTTGAAGTGAGTGTAACTGACGTGGGTGACGAAGTCTGCACATGGTCATACATATATATCAATTCAAAGAACCTAATACGTCGTTACACCGCACCGTGGCGACCTTAGAAACAGGACTTGTGTGCAACTAAGGCACACAGGTACGAAACAAAGCATCAAGAGTCCTTCGGAAGTCAGCGCGAGTTTCTTGGAGCCTTCACCAGCCAGCGGCGACTTCGCGGGTGTGGGCATCTGACGGAGTGCAGCCAAGCAGTACGGTCACGCGGTTGTTCCACGAGAAGTCGCATCTGTTGGGCAGCAGCTGAACGCTGCAAACCCCGACAACCTTTTTTCTCCCTAAACTAATAGGCCCAGTACGTCAGCTGCGGGGTGTTCCTCCGGCTGGTATTAGAGGTGTTGCTGAGGGCTTCGCCTGTCTACGGCGGTGCCGGGCGTGGTTGCAGCCAGCGACGTTTCCGGTGTTCGACTCAGCGTCCTGCCGGTTGCGGAAGCGGGGTCGCAGCATCTCAGCGGCTGCATCGACGGCTGTTACATCTGCAGCCCATAGCAGCACACTGATCATCGAGAACTACAAATTACAATATTAGTGTCCGGTGAGTTTGTTTCAAGTTGGAAGTGGAGTGTTGTACATAGGGAGTGTGCTTTTATAGGATTGTTGATTGCAAATCTGCGTGTGTAAATAGTTAATATTTTACAATAATGTCGGGAAGTGAAATGTCAGACGAAGAGCAATCTATGTCCGATAGGAGCATGAGAGCCCTTTTTAGGGCGATCGCTAAATTAAAACAGTCTAACGAGGAATCTACTGCTAGATTAAAAGAGGAACTAAAACAGGAATTAAAACAGTCTAACGAGGAATCTACTGCTAGATTAAAAGAGGAATTAAAACAGTCTAACGAAGAATCTATGGCTAGATTAAAACAGTCTAACGAGGAATCTACTGTTAGATTAAAAGAGGAACTAAAACAGGAATTAAAACAGTCTAACGAAGAATCTATGGCTAGATTAAAACAGTCTAATGAGGAATCTACTGCTAGATTGAAACAGGAACTAAAACAGGAGTTAAAACAGTCTAACGAGGAATCTACTGCTAGACTTAAAGGGGAGCTAACAAAATCAACAGACAGGTTGCAGGAATATCTTAATGAACCAGTCGAGAATTAAGTGATAAAATAGAGTCTTCTAAAGTTGAAATGCAAGAAAAATTAGTAGGACTTAGTAATAAGATTGCCGATAATTGTAAAAGGTTAGAAGAACATATCCAGGAATCGCGCGAGGAAAAAGCTCGCATGCGAAACGATATCACTGACTTAACCGAGAGACTAGATAGTGTCAATATCTTAGTTGTAAATGAAATACAGAAAAATAACGATATGTTACGAGATGAATTTTCTATGCAAACAGAAACTGTTCGCAGAGAATTATTGAAATCTATTAAAGAGGTCTCTACCAAACCTGTAGAGATTTCTTCAATAGATAATGTAGAATTAGAAACATTAACTCATCAAGTAGAAAAGGACCATACCGAAATCGAAAACATGAAATTTTTAATTACTGAGATATGCAGTAATCTTGAGACTGCCAAAGATAATAATATTGACGAAGGTACAGAGCGTTCACATCGTGAACACAGTGAAGAATCGATATTAGCTAATCGCGTATCCAATACAGAAATGCGGATACAGGAAATTACGAAACGGTTATCGGAATTAGATAATAACGAGAACATTTCAGGTAGCAGAGGTAATAACATAATCAGAGACAACAGTCGCATCGAATTTGCTAGCACGGATGGCAACAATATGAATAAGGCAGTCACGGCAAGCCAATCCGATGCAACTCCGTCTCTGCCAGCTAAACAGAATCCGACTATTTCTCTCGCAGAATGTCTGGATGACATAACAACAAATTCAAATGTAGCAAGTCGATTTCCTGTATTCAAACCAGGAGGCGAACTGCACCCTATAATCTTTATAAAAGCTTTTGAAACATCATTATCTCCTAAATGGAGTAATGAAAAACGCATTCAATTTGTAATAGGACATTTAGAAGCAGAAGCTGCGGAATGGGCAGTACTGCATAGAAATGAATTCAGGGATTGGGATGATTTTGTTAAGCAGTTTAAACAAAATTATTGGTCAAGAGGAAAACAACAACACTTAACTTTAGAGTTGTTAGCCCCTCCTCCATATTCTAAACGGTGGAGAGGTTGTAGGAATTATTTTGAATGGAATTTAAACCGTGCTAAATTAGTTGAAAGTCATCTAATGCGAGTCCTAATTAGTGGATTACCGTATTACATAAAGGAAAGAAAAATGTTATTCTACGAATTATATAAAACCTTAATAATGAGGACGAAACAGTTAACACCTGGGGTGTGTGGTTATATTTTAACGACTTGTTGTATTGGAAAGCACAGAGGGAACACCAGAGATGGAAAATCTGCATTCCGAAAACTGTTGTGGACGAGTTAATTACTTATATTCATGAAGGTTACGGGCATTTCGGAATTCATAAATGTATTAAACATCTAATGAAGTATTATTATTTCAAAAATATGTCCCGTATTGTGAGAAGTATTATTAGGGCTTGTGAAACCTGTCAAAAGGTTAAAGTTAATAACAAATCCAAGCGTTATAAATTATATGCTGTAATTCCTCGAGGTTTGTGGGATCTACTGTCATTAGATTTTTTCGGCCCTCTGCCTCGGAGTTCAGGAGGATTAACATATGTGTTTGTTGTAATGGAATGTTGGTCCAAACATGTGAAACTGTATACTTTGAAACGAGCGAATACAGCAAGCGTTATACGCTGCCTCACCCGAAATTACTTTGTTAACTGGGGCATTCCTAAACGACTTATGTCTGACAACGGTAGTGCCTTTATTAGTCAAAGATTTCAAGATATGATAAGACAATATGGAATCAAACATATCTTAATTTCGAAATATCACCCTCAAAGTAATTTAGTAGAAAGAGTCATGAAAGAATTAGGACGATTATGTAGAACTTATTGTGCACATAAACATACTCGGTGGGCCAAACTAATGCCTGAATTCGAAAAGATATTAAATGAATTGCCTCACCTAACGACGGGATTATCACCTATAGAAATTTTAGGCAAACGAATTATAGGTGAGCCTTTACTAGCTGCTTTACCTTGGCCACCAGTAAATGAGATACAACAAGATATTCCAGACGAAAAAGTTTGCGAACAGATTGTAAAAAATGCCGAACGGAGAATTAAAAGTTATAATCAACAGGCTGTAGAACCCTCATTTCAGGTAGGAGATCTTGTGCTAGTACGATCTCATCCTAAAAGTTCTAAGATCGATAAGGAATGTAGAAAATTCTTCTTTATCTTTGAAGGTCCATATGTTGTACATAAGATTGTACATCCCAAAGCATTACTTCTTATGGAACCTTCATCAGGTGTAATTAAAGGATTATATAGTGTTGATCAAATGAAACCCTTCATTCCTAAATAAGTTAATATTTAGTATATGTTACACACGGAAGAGCGTTCATAGTTTATTCATGTGAAGTTTTTCGTGATAGTTACGTGTTATTTTAAATAAATGACAGAAAGCTTAAACATGTGTTCTACAATAATCTACTGGTACTTCAAAAAGAGAAAGATAACCAAAAGGGGGATTTATATGGCGGAAACTTTGCTCTTAGGTCAAAAGGAATTTTGCATATTTTAAATTTACTCGGATAGTAGGAACCAAAGGGGATGGTTAATAGATTTAGGGACCATGGGCGTCCAGAGCTATATGGCTCACGAGAACATAGCAGAGTGCCTTTAATAGAGGTTTGCAATAGTGTTAATATAGAACACACCAAACGGGGCTCTCTCGCTTGTTTCTCCTAAATAAATGGCCATTACCCAGCAAGGTGTCCGAAGGTAAAGAAAGCCGTGCCGAGATTCTAAAGAGAGTTTTGCTTGATTTCTTCTTGACCTCAGGCCTAAATAAGGCATTAGGGAAAAGAATGACGTAAAGTAAATAGTACTATTAGTTATTGTGAGAAACGTATTGGTAATATACATTCTTGGAAAGAATAACTCTAGTAAATAAATGAAACTATAACTAATCTATCACAATTTGAATGCTCTGTCCTAATGTACAACGTTAAAAAACGTACTAAATTAGTATTTATTAGCAACTATTAACTGAAGAGGAGCAATCTCCCTATATTCGGCTACGAATTACCATAATAGCACAATTAAGAGTAAATGACAAATAGTCACAACAATATCGTATTAAAAGGATTAAATCTATCTAAGAGCAAGGGCTCTAGGTTACGTAAAATGTGAGAAAAATGTATTAACAGTTAAATATTGTATATTGAAAAGTTTTAATTTCGGTTAAAACCTGACAAACTGAGCTTGTGGGTGGGGTATGTAGTGGGACGAAATTAAACGTCACCCATCCACCAAGTCAGCCCAGTTTGCAGGTGACTATAAGTTTAATTTAGTTTTTGTTTATGTGTTTTCTTATTATTTGTAATAAATGTGAATTATCTAAAAGTTTTGTATTTTTTTATGTGTTTCATGTACGGAGAGATCGGCGCAACGAACGGGGACAGCATCTTCGTTGCTGCGACCAGAGAGGAAATTGCTGGCCGCTATACGTCGCGGGTCGACAGCCAAGGAGCAACAGAAGATCCTGGAACCGAGTTGTTGCGTCGTGTTTCTAAAAATTAAAAACGAATTTTTATACTCTTTTTGTACAACAATGACGAGCTTAATCTTATTGAAATGTTAGTCACTGTCTGTCAACGCTCAAGTTCACATCTGTATGTGTAGGAAGCTAATAAAATAGTGTATGCTATTAAAATTGAAACACGTGTCTTGAAGATTTATTTATGAAGAGTTATGTGAACGGATTAATAATATATTTTGACAGGATTATTGATTCAGACAGCGTTGGCCGAAACTTTGAGTCTAAAAAAAAAAAGTTTATTTAATGTGTGATTCTGATATCGATTAGATCAAGATAACGTGTGTCGATATAATTTTCTGAGGAGAAACAAACGAACTTTAAATTTGAAAAGGTTACAAAAACCAATTGGCCCAAGTGATGTAATTCTTTGCACACGACTCAACTGATGTTTTACAGTTTCGTTCAAGAACCATTCTATGACAATTTAAAAAGAATATGAATCATTTTTGAAGTGAGTGTAACTGACGTGGGTGACGAAGTCTGCACATGGTCATACATATATATCAATTCAAAGAACCTAATACGTCGTTACACCGCACTGTCTATGCATTGAACCTTTCCGGTGAGAGAGTTTTAGATTCCGATGCTTCACTTCAGGATTACTGTAACCCTTGGACCATTTTATTGACGATGAAACACAGAAATTGCATCGATATTAAATACAATAGGCACAATGCCGACTTTAGTACAAGAGGACAGACTCCTCTTACATTCTATGATTTGAACCTTTCCTGTGAGACCAGTCTTGGACTCCGATGCTTCACTTCAGGTTTACTGTATCCCTTGGACATTATTATTGACGATGAAACACAGAAATTGCATCGGAATTAAATACAAAAGGCACAATACCGACCTAAGTACAAGAGGAATGACTCTTCTTCCTGTCTGTGGTTTGGACCTTTCCTGTGGGACCAGTTGTATATTCCGATGCTTCACTTCAGGTTTACTATATCCCTTTGGCCCGCTTATTGCCGATGAAACACAGAAATTGCATCGGAATTAACTAAAAAAGGCACAATGCCGACTTAAGTACAAGAAGACTGATTCCTCATACTGTCTATGTTTTGAACCTTTCCTGTGAGACCAGTTTTAGATACCGATGCTTCACTTTAGGTTTACTGTATTCCTTTTACCTTCTTGTTGACGAAGAAACACAGAAATTGCATCGGAATTAAATACAAAAGCCACAATGCCGACTTTAGTACAAGAGGTCTGACTCTTCTTACATTCTATGATTTGAACCTTTCCTGTGAGACAGGTTTCAGATTCCGATGCTTCACTTCAGGTTTACTGTAACCCTTGACCCTTCTTATTGACGATGAAACAAAAAAAATTGCGTCGGGATTAAATAAAAAAGGCACAATGCCGACTTCAGTACAAGAAGACTGACTCTTCTTACTGTCTATGCTTTGAAACTTTCCGGTGAGAGAGTTTTAGATTCCGATGCTTCACTTTAGGTTTACTGTAACCCTTGGACCATTTGTTGACGATGAAACACAGAAATTCCATCGATATTAAATACAATAAGCACAATGCCGACTCAAGAACGAGATGACTGACTCATCATACTGTCTATGATTTGAACCTTTCCTGTGAGACGAGTTTTAGATTCTGAAGCTTCACTTCAGGTTTACTGTATCCCCTGGACCCTCTTCTTGACGATGAAATACAGAGATTGCGTCGGAATTAAATACAAAAGGCACCATGCCGACTTTAGTACAAGAAGACTGACTCTTCTTACAGTCTATGCATTGAACCTATCCTGTGAGACCTGTTTTAGATTCCGAAGCTTCACTTCAGGTTTACTGTATCATTTGGACCTTCTTGTTGACGAGGAAACACAGAAATTGCATCGGAATTAAATAGAAAAATCACAATGCCGACTTAAGTACAGGAAGACTGACTCCTCTTACTGTCTGTGTATTGAACCTTTCCTGTGAGACCTGTTTCAGATTCAGATGCTTCACTTCAGGTTTACTGATTCGATTGGACCTTCTTATTGACGATGAAACACAAAAAATTGCATCGGGATTAAATAAAAAAGGCACAATGCCGACTTCAGTACAAGAAGACTGACTCTTCTTACTCTCTAGGATTTGATCCTTTCCTGTGAGACAAGTTTTAGATTCCGAAGACTCACTTCAGGTTTACTGTATCCCTTGGACCTTCTTATTGACGATGAAACACAGAAATGGCCTCGGGATTAAATACAAAATGCACAATGCCGACTTAAGTACAAGAAGACTGACCCCTCACACTGTCTATGCTTTGAGCCTTTCCTGTGAGACCAGTTTACATTCCGATACTTCACTTCAGGTTTACTGTATTCCTTGGACCTTCTTTTTGACGATGAAACACAGAAATTGCATCGGAATAAAATACAGAGGGCACAATGCCGAATTTAGTACAAGAGGACAGACTCTTCTTATAGTCTATGATTTGAACCTTTCCTGTGAGACAAGTTTTAGATACCGATGCTTCACTTCAGGTTTACTGTATCCCATGGACCTTCTTATTGACGAGGAAACACTGAAATTGCATCGGAATTAAATAGAAAAGGCACTATGCCGACTTAAGTACAAGAAGACTGACTCTTCTTACTGTCTAAGCTTCGATCTTTTCCTGTGAGACAAGTCTTCGATTCCTATGATTCACTTCTGGTTTACTGTATCCCTTGAGCCATCTAATTGACGATGAAACACAGAAATTGCATCGGTATTAAATATAAAAGGCACAATGCCGACTTAAGTACAGGAAGACTGACTCTTCTTACTGTCTGTGTGTTGAACCTATCCCGTGAGACAAGTTTTAGTTTCCAAAGATTCTCTTCAGGTTTACTATATCCCTTGGACCTGCTTATTGCCGATGAAACACAGAAATTCCTTCGGAATTAAATAAAAAGCCACAATGCCGACTTACGTACAAGAAGACTGACTCTTCTTACTGGTTATGATTTGAAACTTTCCTGTGAGACAAGTTATACGCTCCAATGTTTCACTTCAGGTTTACTGTATCCCTTGGACTTTCTTATTGACGATGAAACACAGAAATTGCATATGTATTAAATAAAAAAGGCACAATGCCGAATTTAGTACAAGAGGACCGACTCTTCTTATATTCTATGATGTGAACCTTTCCTGTGAGACAAGTTTTAGATTCCGATGCTTCACTTCAGGTTTACTGTATCTCTTGGACCTTCTTATTGACGAGGAAACACAGAAATTGCATCGGAATTAAATAGAAAAGCCACTATGCCGACTTAAGTATAAGAAGACTGACTCTTCTTACTGTCTAAGTTTCGATCCTTTCCTGTGAGACAAAGTTTAGATTCCGATGATTCACTTCTGGTTTACTGTATCCCTAGGGCCATGTATTTGACGAGGAAACACAGAATTTGCATCGGAATTTAATAGAAAAGGCACAATGTTGACTTAAGTATATGAAGACTGATTCTTCTTAGTGTCTAAGCTTCGATCCTTTCCTGTGAGACAAGTTTTAGATTCCGATGATTCACGTCTGATTTACTGTATCCCTTGGATCATCTTATTGACGATGAAACACAGAAATTGCATCGATATTAAATACAATAGGCACAATGCCGACTTAAGTACGAGAAGAGTGACTCCTCATACTGTCTATGTTTTGAACCTATCCTGTGAGACCAGTTTACATTCCGATGCTTCACTTCAGGTTTACTGTATTCTTTGGACCTTCTTGTTGACGATGAAACACAGAAATTGCATCGGAATTAAATACAAAGGGCACAATGCCAAATTTAGTACACGAAGACTGACTCTTCTTATATTCCATGATTTGAACCTTTCCTGTGAGACCAGTCTTAGATTCCGATGCTTCACTTCAGGTTTACTGTATCCCTTGGACCTTCTTATTGACGAGGAAACACAGAAATTGCATCGGAATTAAATAGAAAAGGCACAATGCCGACTTAAGGATAAGAAGACTGACTCTTCTTACTGTCTAAGCTTCGATCCTTTCCTGTGAGACCAGTTTTAGATTCCGATGATTCACTTCTGGTTTACTGTATCCCTTGGGCCATCTTATTGACGAAAACACAGAAATTGCATCAATATTAAATACAATAGGCACAATGCCGACTTAAGTACAAGAAGACTGACCCCTCATACTGTCTGTGCTTTGAGCCTTTCCTGTGAGACCAGTTTACATTCCGATGCTTCACTTCAGGTTTACTGTATTCCTTGGACCTTCTTGTTGACGATGAAACACAGAAATTGCATCGAAATAAAATACAATGGGCACAATGCCGAATTTAGTACAAGAGGACTGACTCTTCTTATATTCTATGATTTGAAACTTTCCTGTGAGACATGTTTTAGATTCCGATGTTTCACTTCAGGTTTACTGTATCCCTTGGACCTTCTTATTGACGAGGAAACACAGAAATTGCATCGGAATTAAATAGAAGAGGCACAATGCCGACTTAAGTATAAGAAGACTGACTCTTCTTACTGTCTAAGTTTCGATCCTTTCCTGTGAGACAAGTTTTGGATTCCGATGATTCACTTCTGGTTTACTGTATCCCTAGGGCCATCTATTTGACGATGAAACACAGAAATTGCATCGGGATTAAATACAGAATGCACAATTCCGACATAAGTACAAGAAGACTGACTCTTCTTACTGTCTATGTTTTGAACCTCTCCTGTGAGACCAGTTTTACATTCCAATGCTTCACTTCAGGTTTGCTATACCCCTTGGACCTGCCTATTGCCGATGAAACACAGAAATTGCATCGGAATTAACTAAAACAGCCATAATACCGACTTACGTACAAGAAGACTGACTATTCTTACTGTCTATGTATTGAACCTTTCCTGTGAGACCACTTTTAGATACCGATGTTTCACGTCTGGTTTAATGTATCCCTTGGACCTTCTTATTGACGATGAAACACAGAAATTGCATCGGAATTAAATACATAAGGCACAATGCCGACTTAAGTACAAGTGGACTAACTCTTCTTACTGTCTATGTTATGAACCTTTCCTGTGAGACCAGTTTCAGATTCAGATGCTTCACTTCAGGATTACTGTATCCCTTGGCCCTTCTTATTGACAATGACGCACAGAAATTGCATCGGAATTAAATACAATAGGCACAATGCCGAATTAAGTACACGAGGACTGACCCCTCATTCTGTCTATGTTTTGAACCCCTCCTGTGGAACCAGATTTAGATTCCGATGCTTCACATCAGGTCTACTGTATCCCTTGGACTTTCTTGTTCACGATGAAACACAGAAATTGCATCGGAATTAAATACAAACGGCACATTGCCGACTTAAATACAACAGGACTGACTCTTCTTACATAGTATGATTTGAACCATTCCTGTGAGACCAGTCCAATATTCCGATGCTTCACTTCAGGTTTACTGTATCCATTGGGCCTTCTTATTGACGATGAAACTATGAAATTGCTTCGGAATGAAATACAAAATGTAGAATGCTGACTGAAGTACAAGAAGACTGACTTTACTTACTGTCTAAGTATTGAACCTTTCCTGTGAGACCAGTTTCAGATTCAGATGTTTCACTTCAGGATTACTGTATCCCTTGGACCATCTTATTGACGAGGAAACACAGAAATTGCATCAGAATTAAATAGAAAAGGCACAATGCCGACTTACGTATAAGAAGACTGACTCTTCTTACTGTCTAAGTTTCGATCCTTTCCTGTGAGGCAAGTTTTAGATTCCGATGATTCACTTCTGGTTTACTGTATCCATTGGGCAATCTTATTGACGATGAAACACAGAAATTGCATCGATATTAAATACAATAGGCACAATGCCGACTTAAGTACAAGAAGACTGACTCATCATACTGTCTATGTTTGTACCTTTCCTGTGAGACCAGTTTCAGATTCCGAAGCTTCACTTCAGGTTAACTGTATCCCTTGGAACTTCTTATTGACGATTAAACAAAGAAATTGCATCGGAAATAAATACATAAGGTACAAATCTGAGTCAAATACAAGACGACTGACTCTACTTACTGTCTATGCTTTGAACCTTTCCTGTGAGACCAGTTTTAGAGTCCGATGCTTCACTTCAGGATCACTGTATCCCTTGGACCTTCTTGTTGTCGATGAAATACAGAAATTGTATCTTAATTAAATACAAAAGGCACAATGCCGACTTTAGTACAAGAGGACAGACTCTTGTTACAATCTATGATTTGAACCTTTCCTGTGAGACCAGTCTTGGATTCTGATGCTTCACTTCAGGTTTACTGTATCCCTTGGACATTCTTGTTGACGATGAAACACAGAAATTACATCGGAATTAAATACAAAAGGCACAATGCCGACTTAAGTAAAAGAGGACTGACTCTTCTTACATTCTATGATTTTACCTTTCCTGTGAGATTAGTTTTAGATTCCGATGCTTCATTTCAGGTTTACTGTATCCCATGGACCTTCTTATTGACGATGAAACACAGAAATTGCATCCGAATTAAATAGAAAAGGCACAATGCCGACTTAAGTACAAGGAGACTGACTCTTCTTAATGGCTAAGATTTGATCCTTTCCTGTGAGACAAGATTTAGATTCCGACGATTCACTTCTGGTTTACTGTATCCCTTGGGCCATCTATTTGACGATGAAACACAGAAATTGCATCGGAATTAACTAAAAAAGGCACGTTGCCGACTTACGTACAAGAGGACTGACTCTTCTTAGTGTCTTTGTATTGAACCTTTCCTGTGAGACCAGTTTTAGATTCCGATGTTTCACGTCTGGTTTACTGTATCCCTAGGACACTCTAATTGACGATGAAACACAGAAATTGCATCGGAATTAAATACAAAAGGCACAATGCCGACTTCAGTACAAGAAGACTTACTCCTCTTACTGTCTATGCTTTGCACCTCTCCTGTGAGACCAGTTTTAGATTCCGATGCTTCACTTCTGGTTTACTGTATCCCTTGGACCTCCTTGTTGTCGATGAAATACAGAAATTGCATCTTAGTTAAATACGAAAGGCACAATGCCGACTTTAGTACAAGAGGACAGACTCTTCTTACATTCTATGATTTGAACCCTTCCTGTTAGAACAGTCTTGGATTCCGATGGTTCACTTTAGGTTTACTGCATCCCTTGGACATTCTTATTGACGATGAAACACAGAAATTACGTCGAAAATAAATAGAAAAGGCACACCGCCGATTTAAGTACAAGAAGACTGACTCTTCTTACTGGCTAAGAATTGATCCTTTCTTGTGAGACAAGTTTTAGATTCCGACGATTCACGTCTGGTTTACAGTATCCCTTGGGCTATCTATTTGACGATGAAACACAGAAATTGCATCGGAATCAACTAAAAAACGCACAATGCCGACTTACGTACAAGAGGACTGACTCTTCTTACTGTCTATGTATTTAACCTTTCCTATGAGACAAGTTTTAGATTCCGATGTTTCACATCTGGTTAACTGTATCCCTTGGTCATTCTTATTGACGATGAAACACAGAAATTGCATCGGAATTAAATACAAAAGGCACAAAGCCGACTTAAGTACAAGAAGACTGACTCTTCTTACTGTCTATGTTTTGAACTTTTCCTGAGAGACCAGTTTCAAATTTAGATGCATCACTTCAGGTTTACTATATCCCTTGGATCTTCTTATTGACGATGATACACAGAAATTGCATTGGAATTAAATACAATAGGCTCAATGGCGACTTTAGTACAAGAAGACTGACTCCTCATACTGTCTATGTTTTGAACCTTTCCTACGAGACAAGTTTTAGATTCCGATGCTTCACTTCAGGTTTGCTGTATCCCTTGGACTTCCTTATTGACGAGGAAACACAGAAATTGCATCGGAATTAAATAGAAAATGCACAGTGCCGACATAAGTACAAGAAGACTGACTCTTCTTACAGTCTAAGTTTCGATCCTTTCCGGTGAGACAAGTTTTAGGTTACGATGATTCACTTCAGGATTACTGTACCCCTTGGACCATCGTATTGACGATGAAACACAGAAATCGCATCGTAATTAAATACAATAGCCACAATGCCGACTTAAGTACAAGAAGACTGACTCCTCATACTGTCTATGCTTTGAACCTATCATGTGAGACCAGTTTTAGATTTCAATGTTTCACTTCAGGTTTACTCTATCCCTTGGACCTGCTTGTTGCCGATAAAACACAGAAATTGCATCGGCAATAACTAAAAAAGGCACAATGACGACTTAAGTACAAGAAGACTGACTCTCCTTACTGTCTATGCTTCGAACCTTTCCTGTGAGACCAGTTTTAGGTTGCGATGTTTCACGTCATGTTTACTGTATCCCTTGGACCTTCTTATTGACGATGAAACACAGAAATTGCATGGGAATTAAATACAAATGGCACAATGCCGACTTAAGTACAAGAAGACTAACTCTTCTTACTGTCTATGTTATGAACCTTTCCTGTGAGACCATTTTTGGATTCCGATGCTTCCCTTCAGGTTTACTGCATCCCTTAGACATTTCCTGTGAGACCAGATTTAGATTCCTATGCTTCACTTCAGGTTTACTGTATCCCTTGGACCTTCTTGTTGACGACGGAACACAGAACTAGCAACGGAATTAAATACAAAAGGCACAATGCCGACTTTAATACAAGAGGACTGACTCTTCTTAATGTCTATCTTTTGATCCTTTCCTGTGTGACCATTTTTGGATTTCGTTGCTTCACTTCAGGTTTACTGCATCCCTTGGACCTTTGCTGTGAGTCCAGATTTAGATTCCGATGCTTCACTTCAGGTTTACTGTATCCCTTGGACCTTCTTGTTGACGATGAAACACAGACATGGCATAGGAAGTAAATAAGAAAAGCACAATGCCGACGTAAGTAGAAGAGGACTTACTCTTCTTACTGTCTATGTTTTGAATCTCTCCTGTGAGATCAGTTTTGGATTCCGATGCTTCATGTCATGTTTACTGTATCCCTTGGACCTTCGTATTGACGATGAAATACAGATACTGCATCGGAATTAAATAGAAAAGTCACAATGCCGACTTAAGCACAAGTAGCTGACGTTTCTTACTGTCTATGCTTTGATCCTTTCCTGTGAGACCATTTTTAGATTCCGATGCTTCACTTCAGGTTTACTGTATCCCTTGGACCTTCTTATTGACGATGAAACACAGCAATTGCATCGGAATTAAATACAAGAGACACAATGCCGACTTACTTGCAAGAAGAGTGACTCTTCTTACTGTCTATGTTTGAATCTTTCCTGTGAGACCAGTTTTAAATTCCGATGCTTCACTCCAGGTTTACTGTACCCCTTATGGCTTCTTATTGACGATGAAACACAGATATTGCATCGGAATTAAATACAAACGCCACATTGCCGACTTAAGAACAAGAGGACTGACTCCTTTTACATTCTGTGAATTGAACCTTTCCTGTGAGACCAGTTTCAGATTCCGATGCTTCACTTCAGGTTTACTGTGTCCCTTGGGCCTCCTTATTGACAATTAAACAATTAATTTGCTGCGGAATTAAATACAAAAGGTACAATGTTGACTGAAGTGCAAGAAGACTGACTCTACTTACTGTCTATGTTTTGAACCTTTCCTGTGAGACCAGTTTTAGATACCGATGCTTCACTTCAGGTTTACTGTATGAGTTGGATCTTCGTATTCACGATGAAACAAAGAAAATGCATCGGAATTAAATACAAAAGGCACAATGCCGACTTAAGTACAAGAAGACTGACTCTTCTTACTGTCTATGATTTGAACCTTTCCTGTGTGACCAGTTTTAGATTCCGATGCTTCACTTCAGGTTTACTGTATTCCTTGGGCCTTCTAATTGACGATGAAACACAGAAATTGCATCGCTATTAAATACAAAAGGCACAATGGCTACCTAAGTACAAGAAGACTGACTCTTCTCACTCTCTATGTTTTGAACCCTTCGTGTGAGACCAGTTTTGGATTCCAATGCTTCACTTCAGGTTTACTGTATCCCTTGGTTCCTCTTATAGACTATGAAACACAGAAATTGCATCGGAATAAAATACAAAAGGCACAATGCCGATATACGTACAAGAAGACTGGCGCTTCTAACTGCCTATGATTTAAACCTTTCCTGTGATACCAGTTTTGGATTCCGATGCTTCACTTCAGTTTAACTGTATCCCTTGGACATTCTTATTGACGATGAAACACAGAAATTGCATCGGAATTAAATACAAAAGGGACACTGCCGACTTAAGTACAAGAGGACTGACTCTTCTTACTGTCTATGTTTTGAATTTTTCCTGCGAGACTAGTTTTAGATTCCGGTGCTTCACTTCAGGTTTACTGTACCCCTTAGACCTTCTTATTGACGGTGAAACATAGATATAGCAACGAAATTAAATACAAAAGGCACAATGCCAACTTCAGTACATCAAGACTGACTCCTCTTACAGTCTATGTTTGAACCTTTCTTGTGAGACCAGTTTTAGATTCCGATGCTTCACTTCAGGTTTACTGTATCCCTTGGACCTTCTTATTGACGATGAAACACAGAAAATGCATCGGAATTAAATAAAGAAGGCACAATGCAGACTTAACTACAAGAAGACTGACTCTTCTTACTGTCTATGATTTGAACTTTTCCTGTGAGGCCGGTTTTAGATTCCGATGCTTCACTTCAGGTTTACTGTATCCCTTGGCCCTTCTTATTGACGATGAAACACAGAAATTGGATCGGAATTAAGTACAAAATGCACAGTGCCGACTTAAGTACAAGAAGACTGACTCTTCTTACTGTCTATGTTTTGAACCTTTCCTGTGTGACCAGTTTTAGATTCCGATGCTTCACTTCAGGTTTACTGTATTCCTTGGGCATTCTAATTGACGAAGAAACACAGAAATTGCAACGGAATCCTGTGAGACCAATTTTAGATTCCGATGCTTCACTTCACGTTTACTGTATCCCTTGGACCTTCTTATTGACGATGAAACACCGAAATTGCATCAAAATTAAATACCAAATTCACAATGCCGACTTAAGTACAAGAAGACTGACTTTTTTTACTTTCTATGTTTTGTACATTTCCTGTGAGACCAGTTTAAGATTCCGAAGCTTCACTTAAGGTTTACCGTATGCCATGGACCTTCTTATTGACGATGAAACACAGAAATGGCATCAGAATTAAATACAAAAGGCACAATGACGACTTCAGTACAGGATGACTGACTCCTTTTACTGTCTATGTTTGAAACTTTCCTGTGAGCCCAGTTTCAGATTCCATTGCTTCACTTTAGGTTTACTGTACCCCTTGCACCTTCTTGTTGACGATGAAACACAGAAATTGCATCGGAATTAAATACAAAAGGCACAATGCCGACTTAAGTACAAGAAGACTGACTCCTCTTACTGTCTATGTTTTGAACCATTCCTGTGAGACCAGTTTTGGTTTCCGATTCTTCACTTCAAGTTTACTGTATCCCTTGGACCTTCTTGTTGACGATGAAACACAGAAATTGCATCGCAATTAAATACAAAAGGCACAACGCCGGCTTAAGTACAAGAGGTCTGTCTCTTCACACATTCTATGATTTGAACCTTTCCTTATAGACCAGTTTTAGACTCCTATGCTTCACTACAGGTTTACTGTATCCATTGGACCTACTTATTGGTGATGAAACACAGAAATTGCATCGGAATTAAATACAAAAGGCACAATGCCGACTTAAGTACAAGAAGACTGACTCATCTTACGGTCTATGTTTTGAACCGTTCCTGTGAGACCAGTTTTAGATTCCGATGCTTCACTTCAGGTTTACAGTATCCCTTGAACTTTCTTATTGACGGTGATTCACAGATATTGCATCGGAATTAAATACAAAAGGCACAATGCCGACTTAAGTACAAGAAGACTGACTCTTCTTACTGTCTATGTTTTGAACCTCTTCTGTGCGACCAGTTTTAGATTCCGATGCCTCACTTCAGGTTTGCTGTATCACTTCGACCTTCTTATTGACGATGTATCACAGAAATTGCATCAGAATTAAATACAAAAGGCACAATGCCGACTTATGTACAAGAAGACTGACACTTCTTACTGTCTATGCTTTGAACCTTTCCCGTGAGACCAGTTCTAGATTCCGATGCATCACTTCAGATTTACTGTATCCCTTGGACCTCCTTATTGACGATGAAACACAGAAATTGCATCGGAGTTAAATACAAAAGTGACAGTGCAGGCTTATGTACAAGAGGACTCACTCTTCTTACTGTCTATGTTTTGAATTTTTCTGTGAGACCAGTTTTAGATTCCGGTGCTTCACTTCGGGTTTACTGTACCCCTTTGACCTCCTTATTGACGTTGAAACACAGAAATTACATCGAAATTAAATACAAAAGGTACAATGACGACTTCAGTACAGGATGACTGACTCCTCTCACTGTCTATGTTTGAAACTTTCTGTGAGACCAGTTTTAGATTCCGATGCTTCACTTTAGGTTTACTGTATCCCTTGGACCTTCTTGGTGACGATGAAACACAGAAATTGCATAGGAATTAAATACAGAAGGCACAATGCCGACATAAGTACAAGATGACTGACTCTTCTTAGTGTCTATGTTTTTGTACCTTTCCTGTGAGAGCAGTTTTAGATTCCGATGCTTCACTTCAGATTTACTGTATCCCTTGGACCTTCTTATTGACGATGAAACAATGAAATTGCTTCGGAATTAAATACAAAAGGTACAATGCTGACTTAAGTACAAGAAGACTGACTCTACTTACAGTCTATGCTTTGAACCTTTCCTGTGAAACCAGTTTTAGATTCCGATGCTTCTCCTCAGGTATACTGTACGCCTTGGACCTTCTGATTGACGTTGAAACACAGAAATTGCATCAGAATTAATTACAGAAGGCACAATGCCGATTTAAGTACAAGAAGACTGACTCTTCTTACTGTCAATGCTTTGAACCTTTCCTGTGAGACCAGTTTCAGATTCAGATGCTTCACTTCAGGTTTACTATATCCCCTGGACCTTCTTATTGTCGATGAAACACGTATATTGCATCAGAATTAAATACAAAAGGCACAATGCCGACCATAATAGAAGCAGACTGACTCCTCATACAGTCTATGATTTGAACCTTTCCTGTGAGAACAGTTTTAGATTCCGATGCTTTACTTCAGATTTTCTGTATCCCTTGGACCTTCTTATTGACGATGAAACAATGAAATTGATTCGGAATTAAATACAAGAGGGACAATGCTGACTGAAGTACAAGAAGACTGACTCTACTTACTGTCTATGCCTTGAACCTTTCCTGTGAAACCAGTTTTAGATTCCGAAGCTTCACTTTAGGTATACTTTATCCCTTGGGCCATCTTATTGACGATGAATCACAGAAATTGCCTCAGAAATAAATACAGAAGCCACAATGCCGGCTTAAGTACAAGAAGACTAACTCTTCTTACTGTCAATGCTTTGAACCTTTCATGTGAGACCAGTTCTAGATTCCGATGCATCACTTCAGGTTTACTGTATCCCTTGGACCATCTTTTTGACGATGAAACACAGAAATTGCATCGCAATTAAATACAAAAGGTACAACGCCGACTTAAGTACAAGAGGACTGACTCTTACTACATTCTATGATTTGAACCTTTCCCGTGAGACCAGTTTTAGATTCCTATGCTTCACTTCAGGTTTACTGTGTCCCTCGGACATTTTATTCACGATGAAACACAGAAATCGCATCGGAATGAAATACAAATGACACAATGCAGACTTAAGTACAAGAAGACTGACTCTTCTTACCGTCTATGATTTGAACCTTTCGTGTGGGACCAGTTTTAGATTCCAATGATTCACTTCAGGTTAACTGTATCCCTTGGACCCTGTTATTGACGATGAAACACAGAAAATGCATCGGAATTAAATACGAAAGGCACAATGCTGACTTAAGTACAAGAAGACTGACTCTTCTTACTGTCTATGTTTTGAACCTTTCCTGTGAGGCCAGTTATAGATTCCGATGTTTCACTATAGGTTTCCGGTATCCCTTGGACCTTCTTAATGACGATGAAACACAGATCTTGCATCGATATTAAATACAAAAGGCACAATGCCGACCTAAATACAAGAAGACTGACTCAACTTACTGTATATGCTTTGATCCTTTCCTGTGAATTCAGTTTATAATCCCGATGCTTCAGGTTAACTGTATCCCTTGGACCTTCTTATTGGCGATGAAACACAGAAGTTGCATCAGAATTAAATACAAAGGCACAATTCCGACTTAAGTACAAGAAGACTGACTCTTCTTACTGTCTATGCTTTGAACCTTTCCAGTGAGACCAGTTCTAGATTCCGATGCATCACTTCAGGTTTACTGTATCCCTTGGACCTTTTTATTGACGATGAAACACAGAAATTGCATCGGAATTAAATTCAAACGGCACAATGCCGACTTACATACAAGAAGACTGACTCCTCTTACTGTCTATGGTTTGAACCTTTAATGTAAAACCAGTTTTAGATTCTGATGCTTCACTTCAGGTTTACAGTTTCCCTTGGACCTTCATATTGACGATGAAACACAGATAATGCATCGGAATTAAATACAAAAGGCACAATGCCGACTTAAGTACAACATGACTGACTCTTCTTACTGTCTATGTTTTGAACCTCTCCTGTGTGACCAGTTTTTGATTCCGATGCTTCACTCCTGGTGTACTGTGTCCCTTGGACCTTCTTATTGACGATGAAACACAGAAATCGATTCGGAATTAAATACAAAAGACACAATGCAGACTTAAATACAAGAAGACTGACTCTTCTTACTGTCTATGTTTTGAACCTTTCCTGTGGGACCAGTTTTAGATTCCAATGCTTCACCTCAGGTTGACTGTATCCCTTGGACCTTCTTATTCATGATGCAACCCAGAAATTGCATCGGAATTAAATACAAAGGGCACAATGCCGTCTTAAGTACAGGAGGACTGACTCTTCTTAATGTATCTGTTCTGAGCGTTTCCTGTGAGACCAGTTTTCGATTTCGATGCTTCACTCCTAATGTACTGTGTCCCTTGGACCTTCTTATTGACGATGAAACACAGAAATCGAATCGGAATTAAATACAAAAGACACAATGCAGACTTAAATACAAGAAGACTGACTCTTCTTACTGTCTATGTTTTGAACCTTTCCTGTGGGACCAGTTTTATATTCCAATGCTTCACTTCAGGTTGACTGTATACCTTGGACCTTCTTATTGACGATAAAATACAGAAATTGCATCGGAATTAAATACGAAAGGCACAGTGCTGACTTAAGTACAAGAAGACTGTCTCTTCTTACTGTCTATGCTTTGAACCTTTCCTGTGAGACCAGTTTTAGATTCCGATGCTTCACTTCAGGTTTACAGTATCCCTTGGATCTTCTTATTGATGATGAAACACAGATTTCGCATCGGAATTAGTTACAAAAGGCACAATGCCGACTTAAGTACAACATGACTGACTCTTCTTACTGTCAATGTTTTGAACCTTTCCTGAGAGACGACGTTTAGATTCCGATGCATCACTTCAGGTTTACTGTTTACCATGGACCTTCTTATTTACGATGAAACACTAAAAATTGCATCGGAATTAATTACAAAAGTCACAATGAAGACCTAAATACAAGGGGACTGACTCAACTTACTGTCTATGTTTTGATCCTTTCCAGTGAGACCAGTTTCTAATTCCGATGCTCCACTTCAGGTTTACTATATCCCTTGGACCTTCTTATTGACGATGAAACACAGAAGTTGCATCGAAATTAAATACAAATGGCACAATGACGACTTTAGTACATTATGACTGACTCCTCTTAGTGTCTATGTTTTGAACCTCTTCTGTGAGACCAGTTTTGGATTCCGATGCTTCAATTCGGGTCTACTGTGTCCCTTGGACCTTCTTATTGACGATGGAACACAGAAATTGCATCGGAATTAAATTCAAATTGCACAATGCCAATTTAAGTACAAGAAAACTGAGTCTTCTTACTGTCTATGCTTTGAACCTTTCCTGTGAGACCAGCTTTAGATTTCAATGCTTCACTTCAGGTTTACTGTATCCCTTGGACCTTCTTATTCACGATGCAACCCAGAAATTGCATCGGAATGAAATACAAAAATCACAGTGCCGACATAAGTACAATTAGACTGACTCCTCTTACTGTATATGTTTGAAACTTTCCTGTTAGACCAATTTTAGATTCCTATGCATCACTTTACGATTACTGTATCCCTTGGACCTTCCTATTGACGATGAAACACAGAAAATGCATCGGAATTATTTACAAATGGCACAATGCAAATTTAAGAACAAGAAGTCTGACACTTCTTACTGTCTATGTTTTGAACCTTTCCTGTGAGACCAGTTTTAAATTTCGATGCTTCACTTCAGATTTATTGTATCCCTTGGACCTTCTTATTGACGATGAAACACAGAAATTGCATCTGAATTAAATACAAAGGGCACAATGCCGACATAAGTACAAGATTACTGACTCTTCTTACAGTCTGTTATGAACCTTCCCTCTGAGACCAGTTTTAGATTCCAATGCTTCACTTCAGGTTTACTGTATCCCTTGGACCTTCTTATTGACGATGAAACACAGAAATTGCATCGGAATTAAATAAAAATGGCACAATGCCAATTTATGAACTAGAAGCTGACCCTTCTTACCGTCTATGTTTTAAACCTTTCCTGTGAGACCAGGTTTTAGATTCCGATGCTTCACTTCAGGTTTACTGTATCCCTTGGACCTTCTTATTGACGAAGAAGCACAGAAATTGCATCGGAATTAAATACAAAGGGCACAATGCCGACTTAAGAACAAGAAGACCGACTCTTCTTACAGTCTACAATTCGAACGTTTCCTGTGAGACCAGTTTTAGATAACGATACTTCACTTCAGGTTTACTGTATCCATTGGGCCTTCTTATTGACGATCAAACACAGAAATTGCACCGGAAATAAATACAAAGGGCACAATGCCGACATAAGTACAAGAGGAATGACTCCTCTTACTGTCTATGTTTTGAAACTTTCCTGTGAGACCAATTTTAGATTCCAATGCTTCACTTCAGGTTCACTGTATCCCTTGTTTCTTCTTAATGACGATGAGACACAGAAAATGCATCGGAAGTAAATACAAAAGGCACAACGCCAATTTAGGTACAAGAAGACTGACTCTTCTTACTGTCTACGTTATGAACCTTTCCTGTGAGACCAGATTTAATTTTCGATGCTACACTTCAGGTTTACTGTACCCCTTGGACCTTCTTATTGGCGGTGAAACACAGAAATTGCATCGGAATTAAATACAAAAGCCACTATGCCGTCTTAAGTACAAGAATACTGACTCTTCTTACTGTATCTGATCTGAACATTTCCTGTGAGACTAGTTTTATATTCCGATGCTTCACTTCAGGTTTACTGTATCCCTTGGACCTTATTATCGACGTTGAAAAGAGAAATTGCATCGCAAATAAATACAAAAGGCACAATGCCGACCTAAGTACAAGATGACTGACTCTTATTAGTGTCTACGTTTTGAACTCTTCGTGTGTGACCAGTTTTGGTCTCCGTTGCTTATCTTCAGGTTTACTGAATCCCTTGGACGTTCTTATTGACGTTGAAACACAGAAATTGCATCGGAATTAAATACAAAAGGCACAATGCCGACGTAAGTACAAGAAGACTGACTCTTCTTACTGTCTATGCTTTGAACCTTTCCTGTGAGCCCAGTTTTAGATTCCGATGATTCACTTCAGGTTTACTGTATCCCTTGGACCTTCTTATTGACGATGAAATTTAGAGATTGCATCGGAATTAAATGCCAAAGGCACAAGGAAATCTTAAGTACATGAAGACTGACTCTTCTTACTGTCTATGCTTTGAACCTTTCCTGTGAGCCCAGTTTTAGATTCCTATGATTCACTTCAGGTTTACTGTATCCCTTGGACCTTCTTATTGACGATGAAATTTAGAGATTGCATCGGAATTAAATGCCAAATGCACAAGGAAATCTTAAGTACATGAAGACTGACTCTTCTTACTGTCTGTGTTCTGAACCTTCCATGTGAGACCAGTTTTAGATTCCGAAGCTTCCCTTCAGGTTTACTGTATCCCTTGGACCTTCTTATTGACGATGAAGCACAGACATTGCATCGGATTGAAATACAAAGGCACAATGATGACTTAACTACTAGAAGACTGATGCTTCTTACTGTCTATGTTTGAGAATTTCCTGTGAGACCAGTTTCAGATTCCGATGCTAAACTTCACTTTTACTGTATCCCTTGGACCTCCTTACTGACGATGAAACACAGAAATAGAATCGTAGTTAAACACAACAGGCACAATGCCGACTTAAGTACAAGAAGACGGGCTCTTCTTACTGTCTATGATTTGAATCTTTCCTGTGAGACCAGTTTTAGAGTCCGATACTTCACTTCAAGTATACTGTATCCCTTGGACCTTCTTATTGACGATGAAACACAGAAATTGCATCCGAATTAAATACAAAAGGCACAATGCCGACTTAAGTACAAGAAGACTGACTCTACTTACTGTCTATGTTTGAACCTCTCCTGTGAGACCAGGTTTAGATTCCGATGCTTCACTTCAGGATTATTGTATCCCTTGGACATTATTATTGACGATGAAACACAGAAATTGCATCGGAAATAAATACAAAAGGCACAATTCCGACATAAGTACAAGAGGACTGACTCTTCTTACATTCTATTATCTGAGCCTTTCCTGTGAGGCCAGTTACAGATTCCGATGCTTCACTTCAGATTTACTGTATAACTTGGACCTTCTTATTGACGATGAAACACAGATATTACGTCAGAATTGAATACAAAAGGCACAATGCCGACTTAAGTACAAGAAGACAGACTCTTCTTAATGTTATGTTTTGAACCTTTCGTGTGAGACCAGTTTTTAGAAGCCGATGCTTCTCTTCAGGTTTACTGTATCCCTTGGACATTCTTATTGACGATGAAACACAGAAATTGCATCGGAATTAAATACAAGTGGCACAATGCCAATTTAAGATCAAGAAGACTGACTCTTCTTACTGTATATGTTTTGAACCTTCCATGTGAAACCAGTTTTAGATTCCGATGCTTCCCTTCAGGTTTACTGTTTCCCTTGGACCTTCTTATTGACGATGAAGCACAGAAATTGCATCGGATTGAAATACAAAAGGCACAATGCTGACTTAAGTACAAGAAGACTGACTCTACTTACTGTCTATGTTTGAACCTCTCCCGTGAGACCTGGTTTGGATTCCGATGCTTCACTTCAGGATTATTGTATCCCTTGGACCTCATCATTGGCGATGAAACACAGAAATTGCATCGGAAATAAATACAAAAGGCACAATTCCGACATAAGTACAATATGACTGAATCTTCGTACTGTCTATGTTCTGAACCTTTCCTGTGAGCCCAGAGTTAGATCCTGATGCTTGATTTCAGGTTTACTGTATCCCTTGGATATTCTTATTGACCATGAAATTTAGAAATTGTATCGGAATTAAATACAAAATCCACAATGCCGACATAGGTACAAAAGGACTGACTCTTCTTACTGTCTCTGTTCTGGTCCTTTCCTGTGAAACCAGTTTTAGATTCCGATGCTTCACTTCAGGTTTACTGTATCCCTCGGACCTTCGTATTGACGATGAAACACAGAAATTGCATCGGAACTAAATACAAATGGCACAATGAAAAATTTATGAACAAGAAGACTGACTCTTCTTATTGTCTATGTATTAAACCTCTCCTGTAAGAACAGTTTTAGATTTCGATGCTTCACTTCAGGATTACTGTATCCCTTGGACCTTCTTATTGACGATGAAACACAGAAATTGCATCGGAAATAAATACAAAGGGCACAATGCCGACATAAGTAGAAGATGACTGAATCTTCTTACTGTCTATGATTTGAACCTTTCCTGTGAGCCCAGAGTTAGATTCCGATGCTTCACCTCAGGATACTGTATCCATTGGACCATCTTATTGACGTTGAAACACACATATTGCATCGGAATTAAATTCAAATTTCACAATGCCGACTTAAGTACAAGAAGACTGACTCTTCTTACTGTCTATGCTTTGAACCCTTCCTGTAAGACCTGTTTTAGATTCCGATGCATCACTTCAGTATTACTGTATAACTTGGAACTTCTTACTGACGATGAAACACAGAAATTGCGTCGGAATTGAATACAAAAACACAATGCCGATTTAAGTACAAGAAGACAGACTCTTCTTAATGTCTATGATTTGAAGCTTTCCTGTGAGACCAGATTTAAAATCCGATGCTCCTCTTCAGGTTTACTGTACCCTTGGACCCTCTTATTGACTATGAGACAAAGAAATCGCATCGGAATTAAATGCAAAAAGCTCAATGCCGAATTAAGTACAAGAGGACTGACTCTTCTTACTGTCTATGACTTGAAACTTTCCTATGAGACCAGGTTTAGATTCCGATGCATCACTTCAGGATTACAGTATCCCTTGGACCTTAGTATTGATGATGAAACACAGAAATTGCATCGGAAATAAATACAAAAGGCACAATTCCGACATAAGTACAGGATGGCTGAATCTTCCCACTGTCTATGTCTTGAACCTTTCCTGTGAGCCCAGAGTTAGATTCCGATGGTTGATTTCAGGTCTGCTGTATCCCTTGGACCTTCTTATTGACGATGTAACACAGAAATTACATTGGAATTAAATACGAAACGCACAATGCCGACTTGAGTACAAGAAGACTGATTCTTCTTACTGTCTATGTTTTGAACATCTCCTGTGAGACCAGTTTTTGAATGCGATGCTTCACTTCAGGTTTACCGTATCCCATGGACTTTATTACTGACGATGAAACACAGAAATTGCGTCGGAAATAAATACAAATGGCACAATGCCAATTTATGAACAAGAAGACTGACTCTTCTTACTGTGTATGTATTAAACCTCTCCTGTGAGACCAGTATTAGATTTCGATGCTTCACTTCAGGATTACTGTATCCATTGGTCCTTTCTTATTGACGTTGAAACACAGAAATTTCATCGGAATTAAATACAAAATGCACAATGCCGACTTAAGTACAAGAAGACTGACTCTTCTTACTGTCTACGTTTTGAACTTTTCCTGTGTGACCAGTTTTTGATTCCGTTGCCTCACTTCAGGTTTACTGTATCCCTTGGACCTTCTTATCGACGTTGAAACACAGAAATTTCATCGGAATTAAATACAAAAGGCACAATGCTGACTTAAGTAAAAAAGGACAGACTCTTCTTACATTCTATGATTTGAGCCTTTCCTGTGAAACCAGTTTTAGATATCGATGCTTCACCTCAGGATACTGTATCCATTGGTCCTTTCTTATTGACGTTGAAACACAGAAATGTCATCGGAAATAAATACAAAAGGCTCAATGCCGACTTAAGTACAAGAATACTGCCTCTTCTTACTGTCTATGCTTCGAACCTTTCCTGTGAGACCAGTTTTAGAGTCCGATGCTTCACTTCAGGTTTACTGTATAACTTGGACGTTCTTATTGACGATGAAACACAGAAATTGCGTCGGAATTGAATACAAAAGGCCCTATGCCGCCTTAAGTATAAGAAGACAGACTCTTCTTACAGTCTATGTTTTAAACATTTCCTGTGAGACCAGTTTTAGATTCCGATGCTTCACTTCAGCTTTACTGCATCCCTTGGACCTTCTTATTGACCATGAAACACATAGATTGCATCGGAATTAAATTCAAAATCCACAATGTCGACATAGGTACAAAAGGACTGACTCTTCTTACTGTCTACGTTTTGAAGCTTTCCTGTGAGACCAGTTTTAGTTTCCGATGCTTCACTTCAGGTTTACTGTATCCCTTGGACCTTATAATTGACGATGAAAGACAGAAATTTCATCGGAATTAAACACAAAAGCCACAATGCCGTCTTAAGTACAAGAAGACTGACTCTTCTTACTGTCTCTGTTCTGGTCCTTTCCTGTGAAACCAGTTTTAGATTCCGATGCTTCACTTCAGGTTTACTGTATCCCTCGGACCTTCGTATTGACGATGAAACACAGGAATTGCATCGGAACTAAATACAAATGGCACAATGAAAAATTTATGAAAAAGAAGACTGACTCTTCTTATTGTCTATGTATTAAACCTCTCCTGTAAGAACAGTTTTAGATTTCGATGCTTCACTTCAGGATTACTGTATCCCTTGGACCTTCTTATTGACGATGAAACACAGAAATTGCATCGGAAATAAATACAAAGGGCACAATGCCGACATAAGTACAAGATGACTGAAACTTCTTACTGTCTATGATTTGAACCTTTCCTGTGAGCCCAGAGTTAGATTCCGATGCTTCACTTCAGGTTTACTGTATCCCTTGGACCTTCATGTTGACGATGAAACACAGATATTGCATTGGAATTAAATACGAAATGCACAATGCCGAATAAGTACAAGAAGACTGTTTCTTCTTACTGTCTACGTTTTGAACTTCTCCTGTGAGACCAGTTTTAGAAATCGATGCTTCACCTCAGGATACTGTATCCATTGGACCATCTTATTGACGTTGAAACACACATATTGCATCGGAATTAAATTCAAAATTCACAATGCCGACTTAAGTACAAGAAGACTGACTCTTCTTACTGTCTATGCTTTGAACCCTTCCTGTAAGACCTGTTTTAGATTCCGATGCATCACTTCAGTATTACTGTATAACTTGGACCTTCTTACTGACGATGAAACACAGAAATTGCGTCGGAATTGAATACAAAAACACAATGCCGATTTAAGTACAAGAAGACAGACTCTTCTTAATGTCTATGATTTGAAGCTTTCCTGTGAGACCAGATTTAAAATCCGATGCTCCTCTTCAGGTTTACTGTACCCTTGGACCCTATAATGACTATGAGACAAAGAAATCGCATCGGAATTAAATGCAAAAAGCTCAATGCCGACTTAAGTACAAGAAGACTGACTCTTCTTACTGTCTATGACTTGAAACTTTCCTATGAGACCAGGTTTAGATTCCGATGCATCACTTCAGGATTACAGTATTCCTTGGACCTTAGTATTGACGATGAAACACAGAAATTGCATCGGAAATAAATACAAAAGGCACAATTCCGACGAAAGTACAGGATGACTGAATCTTCCTATTGTCTATGTTTTGAACCTTTCCAGTGAGTCCAGAGTTAGATTCCGATGCTTCATTTTAGGTCTACTGTATCCCTTGGACTTTCCTATTGACGACGAAACACAGAAATTGCATTGGAATTAAGTACGAAACGCACAATGCCGACTGAAGTACAAGAAGAATGACTCTTCTTACTGTCAATATTTTGAACATCTCCTGTGAGATCAGTTTTTGATTATGATGCTTCACTTCAGGTTTACTGTATCCCTTGGACCTTCTTATTGACGAGGAAACACAGATATTGCATCGGAATTAAACACAAAAGGCACAATGCCGACTTAAGTACAAGAAAACTGACTTTTCTTACGGTCTATGTTTTGAACTTTTCCTGTGTGACCAGTTTTTGATTCCGTTGCTTCACTTCAGGTTTATTGTATCCCTTTGACCTTCTTATCGACGTTGAAACACAGAAATTTCATTGGAATTATTTGCAAAAGGCACAATGCCGTCTTAAGTACAAGAGGACTAACTCTTCTTACATTCCATGATTTGAGACTTTCCTGTGAGACCAGTTTCAGATATCGATGCTTCACCTCAGGAAACTGTATCCCTTGGTCCTTCTTATTGACGTTGAAACACTGAACATGCATCGGAATTAAATACAAAAGGCACAATGCCGTCTTAAGTACAACAAGACTGACTCTTCTTACTGTCTATGCTTGGAACTTTTCCTGTGAGACCAGTTTTAGTTTCCGATGCTTCACTTCAGGTTTACTGTATCCCTTTGCCCTTCTTATCGACGTTGAAACACAGAAATTTCATCGGAATTAAATACAAAAGGCACAATGCCGACTTAAGTACAAGAGGACTAACTCTTCTTACATTCCATGATTTGAGACTTTCCTGTGAAACCAGTTTTAGATATTGATACTTCACCTCTGGATACTGTATCCCTTGGACCTTCTTATTGACATTGAAACACAGAAATTGCATCGGAATTAAATACAAAAGGTACAATGTGGACTTAAGTACAAGAAAACTGACTTTTCTTACTGTCTATATTTTGAACCTTTCCTGTGAGACCAGTTTTAGATTCCAATGCTCAACTTCTGTTTTACTGTATAACTTGGACCTTCGTATTGACGATGGAACACAGAAATTGCATCGGAATTAAATAAAAAAGGCACAATGCCGACTTAGGTACAAAAGGACTGACTCTACTTACTGTCTATGTTTTGAACCTTTCCTGTGAGACCAGTTTTAGATTTCGATGCTTCACTTCAGGTTTACTGTATCCCTTGACCCTCGTATCGACGATGAAACACAGAAATTGCATCGGAATTAAATACCAAAGGCACAATGCCGACATAAGTACAAGAAGACTGTCTCTTCTTACTGTCTATGTTTTGAACCTTTCCTGTGAGACCAGATTTAGATTCCAATGCTTCACTTCAGGTTTACTGTACCCCTTAGACATTCTTATTGACGATGAAACAAAGAAATTGCATCGGAATTAAATACAAATGGCACAATGCCAATTTAAGATCAAGAAGACTGACTTTTCTTACTGTCCATGTTTTGAACCTTTCCTGTGCGACCAGTTTTAGACTTTGGTGCTTCGCTTCAGGTTTACTATATCCCTTGGAACTTCATATTGACGATGAAACTTAGAAATTGTATCGAAATTAAATACAAAAAGCACAATGAAATTTTAAGTACAAGAGGACTGACTCTTCTTACTGTCTCTGTTCTGAACCTTCCATGTGAGACCAGTTTTCGATTCCGATGCTTCCCTTCAGGTTTACTGTATCCTTTGGACCTTCTTATTGCCGATGAAACACAGAAATTGCAGCGGAATTAAATACAAAAGGCACAATGCCGACTTAAGTACAAGAAGACTGACTCGACTTACTGGCTATGGTTGAACCTTTCCTGTGAGACCAGGTTTAGATTCCGATGCTTTACTTCAGTTTTACTGTATCCCTTGGACCTTCTTATTGCCGATGAAACACAGAAATTGCAGCGGAATTAAATACAAAAGGCACAATGCCGACTTAAGTACAAGAAGACTGACTCGACTTACTGGCTATGGTTGAACCTTTCCTGTGAGACCAGGTTTAGATTCCGATGCTTTACTTCAGGATTACTGTCTGCCTTGGACCTTATTATTGACGATGACACACAGAAATTGCATCGGAAATAAATACAAAAGGCACAATTCCGACATAAGTACAGGATGACTGAATCTTCATACTGTCTATGCTTTGAACCTTTCCTGTGAGCCCAGAGTTACATTCCGATGCTTCATTTCAGGTCTACTGTATCCCTTGGACCTTACAATTGACGTTGAAACGCAGAAATTGCATCGGAATTAAATACAAAAGCCAATTCGCCAACTTAACCACATGAAGACTGACTCTTCTCACTGTCTATGCTTTGAACCTTTCCTGTGAGACCAGTTTTAGATTCCGATGCTTCCCTTCAGGTTTACTGTATCCCTTGGACCTTCTTATTGACGATGAAGCACAGAAATTGCATCGGATTGAAATACAAAAGGCACAATGCTGACTTAAGTACCAGGAGACTGACTCTTCTTAGTGTCTATGCTTTGAGCCTTTCCTGTGAGATCAGTTTCAGATTCTGATGCTTAACCTCAGTTTTACTGTATCCCTTGGACCTCCTTATTGACGATGAAACACAGAAATTGAATCGTAGTTAAACACAAAAGGCACAATGCCGACTTAAGTGGAAGAAGACGGGCTCTTCTTACTGTCTATGTTTTGAACCTCTTCTGTGAGACCAGTTTTAAATTCCGATGCTTCACTTCAGGTTTACTGTATCCCTTGGACCTTATTATTGACGATGAAACACAGAAATTGCATCGGAATTAAACACAAAAGCCACAATGCCTTCTTATGTACAATAAGACTGACTCTTCTTACGGTCTCTGTTCTGAACCATTCCTGTGAGACCAGGTTTACATTCCGATGCTTCACTTCAGGTTTACTGTATCACTTGGGCCTTCTTATTGACGATGAATCACAGAACTTGCATCGTAATTAAATACAAAAGGCAAAATGCTGACATAAGTACCAGAAGACAAACTCTTCTTACTGTCTATGATTTGAAGCTTTCCTGTGAGACCAGTTTTAGATTCCCATAGTTCATTTCAGGTATACTGTATCCCTTGGACCTTCTTATTGACGATGAAACGCAAAAATTGCATCGGAATTAAATACAAAAGGCACAATGACGACTTAAGAACAAGAGTACTGACTCTTATTACATTCTATGAGTTGAACCTTTCCTGTGAGACCGGTTTTAGACATCGATGTTTCGCTTCAGGTTTACTGTATCCCTTGGAACTTCTAATTGACGATGAAAGTTAGAAATTGCATCGGAATTGAATACAGAAGGCACAATGAAATCTTAAGTACATTAAGACTGACTCTTCTTACTGTCTCTGTTCTGAACCTTCCATTTAGGACCAGTTTTAGATTCCGATGATTCCCTTCATGTTTACTGTATCCCTCGGACCTTCTTATTTCCGATGAAGCACAGAAATTGCATCGGATTGAAATACAAAAGGCACAATACTGACTTATGTACCAGGAGACTGACTCTTCTTACTGTCTATGTTTTGAGCCTTTCCTGTGAGAACAGTTTCAGATTCCGATGCTTAACTTCAGTTTTACTGTATCCCTTGGACCTCCTTATTGACGATGAAACACAGAAATTGAGTCGTAGTTAAACACAAAAGGCACAATGCCGACTTAAGTACAAGAAGACGGGCTCTTCTTACTGTCTATGTTTTGATTCGTTCCTGTGAGACCAGTTTTGGATTCCGATACTTCACTTCAAGTTTACTGTATCCCTTGGACCTTCGTATTGACGATGAAACACAGAAATTTCATCGGAATTAAATACAAAAGGCACAATGCCGACTTAAGTACAAGAGGACTGCCTCTTCTTACATTCTATGATTTGAGCCTTTCCTGTGAGACCAGTTTTAGATATCGATGCTTCAGCTCAGGATACTGTATCCCTTGGACCTTCTTATTGTCTTTGAAACACAGAAATTGCATCGGAAATAAATACAAAATGCACAATGCAGACTTAGGTACAGTAGAACTGAATCTTCTTACTGTCTATGTTTTGAACCTTTCCTGTGAGACCAGTTTTACATTCCGATGCTTCACTTCAGGTTTACTGTATCCCTTGGACCTTATTATTGACGATGAAATACAGAAATTGCATCGGAATTAAACACAAAAGCCACAATGCCGTCTTATGTACAATAAGACTGACTCTTCTTACTGTCTCTGTTCTGAACCTTTCCTGTGAGACCAGTTTTAGATTCCGATGCTTCACTTCAGGTTTACTGTATCACTTGGGTCTTCTTATTGACGATGAAACACAGAACTTGCATCGGAATTAAATACAAAATGCAAAATGCTGACATAAGTACCAGAAGACAAACTCTTCTTACTGTCTATGATTTGAACCTTTCCTGTGAGACCAGTTTTAGATTCCCATGGTTCATTTTAGGTTTACTGTATCCCTTGGACCTTCTTATTGACGATGAAACGCAGAAATTGCATCGGAATTAAATACAAAAGGCACAATGACGACTTAAGAACAAGAATACTGACTCTTATTACATTCTATGATTTGAACCTTACCTGTGAGACCAGTTTTAGATTCTGATGCTTCACTTCAGGTTTTCTGTATCCCTTGAACCTTCTTATTGACGATGATACACAGATATTGCATCGGAATTAAGTACAAAAGGCAAAATGCCAACTTAAGGACAAGAGGACTGCTCTTCTTACATTCCATGATTTGAACCATTCCTGTGCGGCCAGATTTAGATTCCGATGCTTCACGTCAGGTTTACTGTATCACTTGGACCTCATTATTGACGATTAAACACAGAAATTGCATCGGAATTAAATACAAAAGGCACAATGCCGACATAAGTACAAGAGGACTGCCTCTTCTTACATTCTATGATTTGAGCCTTTCCTGTGAGACCAGTTTTAGATTTCGATGCTTCACTTCAGGTTTACTGTATCCCTTCGACCCTCTTATTGACTATGAAACAAAGAAATTGCATCGGATTTAAATACAAAAGGCACAATGCCGACTTAATTACAAGAAGACTGACTCTTCTTATTGTCAATGTTTTGAACATTTCCAGTGAGACCAGTCTTAGATTCCGATGCTTCACTTCAGCTTTACTGCATCCTTTGGACCTTCAATTGACGACGAAACACAGAAATTGCATCGGAAATGAATACAAAATGCACAATGCCGACTTAGGTACAAAAAGACTGACTCTTCTTATTGTCTATGTTTTAACCTTTCCTGTGAGACCTGTTTTAGATTCCCATGCTTCACTTCAGGTTTACTGTATCCCTTGGACCTTCTTATTTACGATGAAACACAGATATTTCATCGAATTAAATAAAAAAGGCACAATGCCGACTTAAATACAAGAAGACTGACTATTCTTACATTCTACGTTTGAACGTATCCTGTGAGACTAGTTTTATATTCCGATGCTTCACTTCAGGTTTACTGTATCCCTTGTACCTTCTTATTGACGATGAAACACAGAAATTGCATCGGAATTAAACACAAAAGCCACAATGCCGTCTTAAGTTCAAGAAGACTGACTCTTCTTACTGTCTCTGTTCTGAACCTTTCCTGTGAGACCAGTTTTAGATTCCGATGCTTCACTTCAGGTTTATTGTATCCCTTGGGCCTTCTTATTGACGATGAAACACAGAAATTCCATTGGAATTAAATACGAAACGCACATTGCCGGCTTAAGTACAAGAAGACTGACTTTTCTTACTGTCTATGTTGTGAACTTTTCCTGTGTGACCAGTTTTTGATTCCCTTGCTTCGCTTCAGGTTTACTGTATCCCTTGGACCTACTTATCGACGTTGAAACACAGAAATTGCATCGGAATTAAATACAAAAGGGACAATGCCGACTTAAGTACAAGAGGACTGCCTCTTCTTACATTCTATGATTGGAGACTTTCCTGTGAGACCAGTTTTAGATATCGATGCTTCACTTCAGGATACTGTATCACTTGGACCTTCTTTTTGACGTTGAAACACAGAAATTGCATCGGAATTAAATACAAAATGCACAATGCCGACTTAGGTACAAAAGGAGTGACTCTTCTTACTGTCTATGTTATTGACCTTTTCTGTGAGACCAGTTTTAGATTTCGATGCTTCACTTCAGGTTTACTGTATTCCTTGGACCTTCTTATTGACGATGAAAAACAGAAATGGCATCGGAATTAAATACAAAAGGCACGATGCCGACTTAAGTACAAGAAGACTGACTCTTCTTACTGTCTGTTATGAACCTCCCCTGTGAGACCAGTTTTAGATTCCAATGCTTCGCTTTAGGTTTACTGTATCCCATGGACCTTCTTGTTGACGATGAAACACAGAAATTGCATCGGAATTAAATACAACTGGCGCAATGCTAATTTATGAACTAGGAGGCTGACTCTTCTTACTGTCTATGTTTTAAATCTTTCCTGTGAGACCAGTTTTAGATTTCGATGCTTCACTTCAGGTTTACTGTACCCCTAGGACCTTCTTATTGACGATTAATGACGAAATTGCATCGGAATTAACCACAGAAGGTACAATGCCGACTTAAGTACAAGAATACTGACTCTTCTTACCGTCTATGATTTGAACCTTTCCTGTGAGACCAGTTTTAGATTACGATGCTTCACTTCAGGTTTACTGTATCCCTTGGACGTTCTTATTGACGATGAAACACAGAAATTCCATCGGAATTAAATACAAAAGGAACAATGCCGACTAAAGTACAAAAAGACCGATACTTCTTACTGTCTATGTTTTGAACTTTTTCTGTGTGCCCATTTTTTGATTAGGTTGCTTCACTTCAGGTTTACAGTATCCCTAGGACCTACTTATCGACGTTGAAACACAGAAATTGCATCAGAATTAAATACAAAAGGCACAATGCCGACTTAAGTACAAGAGGACTGTCTCTTCTTACATTCTATGATTTGAGTCTTTCCTATGAGACCAGTTTTAGATATCGATGCTTCACCTCAGGATAATGTATCCCTTGGACCTTCTTATTGACGTTGAAACACAGAAATGGCATCGGAATTAAATACAAAAGGCACGATGCCGACTTAAGTACAAGAAGACAGACGCTTCTTACTGTCTATGATTTGAACTCTTCCTGTGAGAGGAGTTTTAAAATCCGATGCTTCTCTTCAGGTTTACCGTATCCCTTCGACCCTCTTATTGACCATGAAACAAAGATATTGCATCGGAATTAAATACAAAAGGCACAATGCCGACTTAATTACAAGAAGACTGACTCTTCTTACTGTCTATGTTTTGAACATTTCCAGTGAGACCAGTCTTAGATTCCGATGCTTCACTTCAGCTTTACCGCATCCCTTGGACCTTCTTATTGACGACGAAACACAGAAACTGCATCTGAATTAAATACAAAATGCACAATGCCGACTTAGGTACAAAAGGACTGACTCTTCTTACTGTCTATGTTATTTACCTTTTCTGTGAGACCAGTTTTAGATTTCGATGCTTCACTTCAGGTTTACTGTATTCCTTGGACCTTCTTATTGACGATGAAAAACAGAAATTGCATGGGAATTAAATACAAAAGGCAAAATGCTGTCATAAGTACCAGAAGACTGACTCTTCTTACTTTCTATGTTTGAACGTATTCTGTGAGACCAGTTCTAGATTCCGATGCTTCCCTTCAGGGCTACTGTATCTCTTGGACCTTCTTATTGACGATAAAAAACAGAAATTGCATGGGAATTAAATACAAAAGGCGAAATGCTGACATAAGTACCAGAAGACTGACTCTTCTTACTGTCTATGTGTTAAACCTTTCCTGTGAGACAAGTTTTGGATTTCGATGCTTCACTTCATGTTTACTGTACACCTAGGACCTTCTTATTGACGATTAATGACAATATTGCATCGAAATTAACCACAGAAGGCACAATGCCGACTTAAGTACAAGAATACTGACTCTTCTAACCGTCTATGATTTGAACCTTTCCTGTGAGACCAGTTTTAGATTACGATGCTTCACTTCAGGTTTACTGTATCCCTTGGCCATTCTTATTAACGATGAAACACAGAAATTGCATCGGAATTAAATACAAAAGGCACAACGCCGACAGGAGTACAAGAAGACTGACTCTTCTTTCTGTCTGTTACGAACCTTCACTGTGGGACCAGTTCTAGATTCCAAGGCTTCACTTCAGGATTACTGTATCCGTTGGACCTTATTATTGACGATGAAACACAGAAATTGCATCGGAAATAAATACAAAAGTCACAATTCCGACATAAGTACAGGATGACTGAATCTTCCTACTGTCTATGTTTGAACCTTTCCTGTGAGCCCAGAGTTAGATTCCGATGCTTCATTTCAGGTTTACGGTATCCCTTGGACCTCCTTATTGACGATGAAACACAGAAATTGCATTGGAATTAAATACGGAACGCACAATGCCGACTTAAGTATAAGAAGACTGACTCTTCTTACTGTCTATGTTTTGAACATCTCCTGTGAGACCAGTTTTTGAATCCGATGCTTCACTTCAGGTTTACTGTATCCCTAGGACCTTCTTATCGACGTTGAAACACAGAATTTGCATCAGAATTAAGTACAAAAGGCACAATGCCGACTTAAGTACAAGAGGACTGTCTCTTCTTACATTCTATGATTTGAGTCTTTCCTGTGAGACCACTTTTAGATATCGAGGCTTCACCTCGGGATACTGTATCCCTTGGACATTCTTATTGACGTTGAAACACAGAAATGGCATCGGAATTAAATACAAAAGGCACGATGCCGACTTAAGTACAAGAAGACACACTCGTCTTACTGTCTATGTTTTGAACCTTTCCTGTGAGAGGAGTTTTAAAATCCGATGCTTCTCTTCATTTTTACTGTATCCCTTCGACCCTCTTATTGACTATGAAACAAGGAAATTGCATCGGAATTAAATAAAAAGGCACAATGCCGACTTAATTACAAGAAGACTGACCCTTCTGACTGTCTATGTCTTGAACATTTCCAGTGAGATCAGTCTTAGATTCCGATGCTTCACTTCAGCTTTACCGCATCCCTTGGACCTTCTTATTGACGACGAAACACAGAAATTGCATCGGAATTAAATACAATATGCACAATGCCGACTTAAGTACAAGAAGACTGACTCTTCTTACCTTCTATGCTTTGAACCTTTCCTGTGAGACCAGATTTAAAATCCGATGCTTCTCTTCAGGTTTGCTGTACCCCTTGGACCCTCTTATTGACTATGAAACAAAGAAATTGCATCGGAATTAAATACAAAAGGCACATTGCTGACTTAAGTACAAGAAGACTGACTCTTCTTACTGTCTATGTTTTGAACATTTCCTGTGAGACCAGTCATAGATTCCGTTGCTTCACCTCAGCTTTACTGCATCCCTTGGACTTTCTTATTGACGACGAAACACAGAAATTGCATCGGAATTAAATACAAAATGCACAATGCCGACTTAGGTACATAAGGACTCACTCTTCTACTGTCTATGTTTTGAACCTTTCCTGTGAGGCCAGTTTTCGATTACGATGCTTCACTTCAGGCTTACTGTATCCCTTGGACCTTCTTATTGACGACGATACACAGAAATTGCATCGGAATTAAACACAAAAGCCACAATGCCGTCTTAAGTACCAGAAGACTGATTGTTCTTACAGTCTATGTTTTGAACCGTTCCTGTGAGACCAGTTTTAGATTTCCATGCTTCACTTTCGGTTTACTGTATCCCTCGGACCTTCGTATTTACGATGAAACACAGAAATTGAATCGGAATTAAATACAATAGGCACAACGCCGACTTAAGTACAAGAAGACTGACCCCTCATACTGTCTATGCTTTGAACCTTTCCTGTGAGACCAGTTTACATTCCGATGCTTCACTTCAGGTTAACTGTGTTCCTTGGACCTTCTTGTTACACGATGATACACAGAAATTGCGTCGGAATTAAATACAAAGGGCACATTGCCGAATTTAGTACAAGAAGACTGACTTTTCTTATATTCTATGATTTGAACCTTTCCTGTGAGACCAGTTTAAGGTTCCGATGCTTCACTTCAGGTTTACTGTATCCCATCGACCTTCTTATTGGCGAGGAAACACAGAAATTGCATCGGAATTAAATACAAAAGGCAATATGCCGACTTGAGTACAAGTCGACTGACTCTTCTTACATTCCATGATTTGTACCATTCCTGTGAGACTAGTTTTAGATTCCGATGCTTCACGTAAGGTTTACTGTATCCCTTGGATCTTCTTATGGACGATTAAACTCAGAAATTGTATTGGAATTAAATACTAAAGGCAATGTGCCGACATAAGTAGAAGAGGACTGACTCTTATTACATTTTATGATTTGAACCTTTCCTGTGAGACCAGTTTTAGATTCCGATGCATCACTTCAGGTTTTCTGTATCCCTTGGACGTTCTTATTGACGATGAAACACAGAAATTGCATCAGAATTAAATACAAACGGCAATATGCCGACTTAAGTGCAAGAGGACTGATTCTTCTTACATTCCATGATTTGAACCATTCCTGTGAGACCAGTTTTAGATTCCGATGCTTCACGTCAGGTTTACTGTATTCCTTGGACTTTCTTATGGACGATTAAACACAGAAATTGCATCGGAATTAAAAAAAAAAGGCGCAATGCCGACTTAAGTACTATAAGACTGACTCTTCTTACTGTCTATGTTTTGAACCTTCCCTGTGAGACCAGTTTTAGATTACAATGCTTCAATTCAGGTTTACTGTATCCCACGGACCTTTTTATTGACGATGAAACACAGTTATTGTATCGTAATTAAACACAAAAGCCACAATGCCGTCTTAAGAACAAGAAGACTGACTCTTCTTACTGTCTCTGTTCTGAACCTTTCCTGTGAGACCAGTTTAAATTTCGAAGCTTCACTTCAGGTTTACTGTATAGCTTGGACCTTCTTGTTGACGATGAAACACAGAAATTGCATCGGAATTAAGTACAAAAGGCAATACGCCGACTTAAGTACAAGAAGACTTACTCTTCTTACTGTCTAAGTTTTGAACCTTTCCTGTGAGACCAGTTTTAGGTTACGACGCTTCAAGTTTACTGTATCCCTGGGCCTTCTTATTATCGATGAAACACAGAAATTTTATCGGAATGATATCCAAAAGGCACAATGCCGACATAAGTACAAGAAGACTGAGTCATCTTACTGTCTGTTATGAACCTTCCTTGTGAGACCAGTTTTAGATTCCAATGCTTCACTTCAGGATTACTATATCCCTTGGCCCTTCTTATTGACGATGAAACACAGATATTGCATCGGAATTTAATACAAATAGCACAACGCCAATTTAAGAACAAGAAGACTGACTCTTCTTACTGTCTATGATTTGAACCTTTCCTGTGAGACCAGTTTTAAATTTCGATGCTTCTCGTCAGGTGTACTGTTTCCCTTGGACCATCTTATTGGCGATGAAACACAGAAATTGCATCCAAATTAAATACATAAGCCACAGTGCCGTCTTAAGTACAGGAAGACTGACTCTTCTTACTGTCTCTGGTCTGATCCTTTCCTCTGAGATCAGTTTTAGATTCCGATGCTTCACTTCAGGTTTACTGTATCCCTTGGACCTTCTCATTGACGAAGAAACACAGACATTGCATCCGAATTATATACAAAAGGCACAATGCTGACAGAAGTAACAAAAGACTGACTCTTCTTACTGTCTATGATTTGTACCTTTCCTGTGAGACCAGTTTTAGATTCCCATGCTTCACTTCAGGTTTACTGTATCCCTTAGACATTCTTATTGACGATGAAACAGAGAAATTTCATCGAACTTAAATACAAAATGCACAATGCCGACTTAAGTACAAGAAGACTGACTCCTTTACTTACTATGTTTGAGCTTCCCTGTGAGACTAGTTTTACATTCCGATGCTTCCCTTCTGGTTTACTGTTTCCCTTGGACATTCTTATTGACGATGAAACACAGAAATTGCATCTGAATTAAATACAGAAGGCACAATGCCGACTTAAGTACAAGAGGACTGACTCTTCTTACTGTCTATGTTTTGAACCTTTCCTGTGAGACCAGTTTTAGATTCCGATGCTTCACTTCAGGTTTACTGTATCCCTTGCCCCTTCTTATTGACGATGAAACACAGAAATTGCATCTGAATTAAATACAAAGGGCACAATGTCGACTTAAGAACGAGAAGACTGACTCTTCTTACTGTCTATGTTTTGAATGTTTCCTGTGAGACCAGTTTTAGATTACGTTGCTTCACTTTAGGTTTACTGTATCCATTGGGCCTTCTTATTGATGATGAAACACAGAAATTGCATCGGAATTAAATACAAAGGGCACAATACCTACATAAGTACAAGAAGACTGACTCCTCTTACTGTTCATGTTTTGAAACTTACCTGTCAGACCAATTTCAGATTCCAATGCTTCACTTCTGGTTCACTGTATCCCTTGGACCTTCTTAATGACGATGAAACACAGAATATGCATCGGAATTTAATACAAATACCACAACGCCAATTTAAGAACAAGAAGACTGACTCTTCCTACTGTCTACGTTTTGAACATTTCCTGAGAGACCAATATTAGATTCCGATGCTTCATTTAAGTTTACTGTATCCCTTGGACCTTCTTATTGATGATGAAATGCAGAAATGGCATCGGAATTAAATACAAAAGCACAATGCTGGCTTAAAAACAAGAGTACTGACTCTTATTACATTCTATGATTTGAACCTTTCCTGTAAGACCAGTTTTAGATTCCGATGCTTCACTTCAGGTGTTCTGTATCCCTTGGCCCTTCTTATTGACGATGAAACAGAAATTTCATCGGAATTAAGTACAAAAGGCAATATGTCGACTTAAGTACAAGTGGTCTGACTCTTCTTACATTCCATGATTTGAACCACTCCTGTGAGGCTAGTTTTAGATTCCGATGCTTCACGTCAGGTTTACTGTATCCCTTGGACCTTCTTATTGACGATTAAACACATAAATTGCATCGGAATTATATCCAAAAGGCACAATGCCGACTTAAGTACAAGAAAACTGACTCTTCTTACTGTCTATGTATTGTACCTTTCCTGTGAGGCCAGTTTTAGATTCCGATGCTTCTTTTCAGGTTTACTGTATCCCTGGGACCTTCTTATTGACGATGAAACTCAGAAATTCCATCGGAATTAAATACAAAAGGCACAATGCCCACTTAAGTACAAGAAGACTGACTCTTCTTACTGTCTTTGTTTTAAACCTTTCCTGTGAGACCATTTTTGATTTCGATGCTTCACTTAAGGTTTACTGTATCCCTTGGACCTTCTTATTGGCGATTAAACACAAAAATTGCATCGGAATTAAATACAAAATGCACAATTCCGTCATAAGTACAAGAAGACTGTGTCTTCTTACTGTCCATTATGAACCTTCCCTGTGAGACGAGTTTTAGGTTCCAATGCTTCACTTCAGGTTTACTGTATCCCTTCGACCCTCTTATTGACTATGAAACAAAGAAATTGCATCGGATTTAAATACAAAAGGCACAATGCCGACTTAATTACAAGAAGACTGACTCTTCTTATTGTCAATGTTTTGAACATTTCCAGTGAGACCAGTCTTAGATTCCGATGCTTCACTTCAGCTTTACTGCATCCTTTGGACCTTCAATTGACGACGAAACACAGAAATTGCATCGGAAATGAATACAAAATGCACAATGCCGACTTAGGTACAAAAGGACTGACTCTTCTTATTGTCTATGTTTTAACCTTTCCTGTGAGACCTGTTTTAGATTCCCATGCTTCACTTCAGGTTTACTGTATCCCTTGGACCTTCGTATTTACGATGAAACACAGATATTTCATCGAATTAAATAAAAAAGGCACAATGCCGACTTAAATACAAGAAGACTGACTATTCTTACATTCTACGTTTGAACGTATCCTGTGAGACCAGTTTTATATTCCGATGCTTCACTTCAGGTTTACTGTATCCCTTGTACCTTCTTATTGACGATGAAACACAGAAATTGCATCGGAATTAAACACAAAAGCCACAATGCCGTCTTAAGTACAAGAAGACTGACTCTTCTTACTGTCTCTGTTCTGAACCTTTCCTGTGAGACCAGTTTTAGATTCCGATGCTTCACTTCAGGTTTATTGTATCCCTTGGGCCTTCTTATTGACGATGAAACACAGAAATTCCATTGGAATTAAATACGAAACGCACATTGCCGGCTTAAGTACAAGAAGACTGACTTTTCTTACTGTCTATGTTGTGAACTTTTCCTGTGTGACCAGTTTTTGATTCCCTTGCTTCACTTCAGGTTTACTGTATCCCTTGGACCTACTTATCGACGTTGAAACACAGAAATTGCATCGGAATTAAATACAAAAGGGACAATGCCGACCTAAGTACAAGAGGACTGCCTCTTCTTACATTCTATGATTGGAGACTTTCCTGTGAGACCAGTTTTAGATATCGATGCTTCACTTCAGGATACTGTATCACTTGGACCTTCTTATTGACGTTGAAACACAGAAATTGCATCGGAATTATATACAAAAGGCACGATGCAGACTTAAGTACAAGAAGACTGACTCTTCTTACTGTCTGTTATGAACCTCCCCTGTGAGACCAGTTTTAGATTCCAATGCTTCGCTTTAGGTTTACTGTATCCCTTGGACCTTCTTGTTGACGATGAAACACAGAAATTGCATCGGAATTAAATACAACTGGCGCAATGCTAATTTATGAACTAGGAGGCTGACTCTTCTTACTGTCTATGTTTTAAATCTTTCCTGTGAGACCAGTTTTAGATTTCGATGCTTCACTTCAGGTTTACTGTACCCCTAGGACCTTCTTATTGACGATTAATGACGAAATTGCATCGGAATTAACCACAGAAGGTACAATGCCGACTTAAGTACAAGAATACTGACTCTTCTTACCGTCTATGATTTGAACCTTTCCTGTGAGACCAGTTTTAGATTACGATGCTTCACTTCAGGTTTACTGTATCCCTTGGACGTTCTTATTGACGATGAAACACAGAAATTCCATCGGAATTAAATACAAAAGGAACAATGCCGACTAAAGTACAAAAAGACCGATACTTCTTACTGTCTATGTTTTGAACTTTTTCTGTGTGACCATTTTTTGATTAGGTTGCTTCACTTCAGGTTTACAGTATCCCTAGGACCTACTTATCGACGTTGAAACACAGAAATTGCATCAGAATTAAATACAAAAGGCACAATGCCGACTTAAGTACAAGAGGACTGTCTCTTCTTACATTCTATGATTTGAGTCTTTCCTATGAGACCAGTTTTAGATATCGATGCTTCACCTCAGGATAATGTATCCCTTGGACCTTCTTATTGACGTTGAAACACAGAAATGGCATCGGAATTAAATACAAAAGGCACGATGCCGACTTAAGTACAAGAAGACAGACGCTTCTTACTGTCTATGATTTGAACTTTTCCTGTGAGAGGAGTTTTAAAATCCGATGCTTCTCTTCAGGTTTACCGTATCCCTTCGACCCTCTTATTGACCATGAAACAAAGATATTGCATCGGAATTAAATACAAAAGGCACAATGCCGACTTAATTACAAGAAGACTGACTCTTCTTACTGTCTATGTTTTGAACATTTCCAGTGAGACCAGTCTTAGATTCCGATGCTTCACTTCAGCTTTACCGCATCCCTTGGACCTTCTTATTGACGACGAAACACAGAAACTGCATCTGAATTAAATACAAAATGCACAATGCCGACTTAGGTACAAAAGGACTGACTCTTCTTACTGTCTATGTTATTTACCTTTTCTGTGAGACCAGTTTTAGATTTCGATGCTTCACTTCAGGTTTACTGTATTCCTTGGACCTTCTTATTGACGATGAAAAACAGAAATTGCATGGGAATTAAATACAAAAGGCAAAATGCTGTCATAAGTACCAGAAGACTGACTCTTCTTACTTTCTATGTTTGAACGTATTCTGTGAGACCAGTTCTAGATTCCGATGCTTCCCTTCAGGGCTACTGTATCTCTTGGACCTTCTTATTGACGATAAAAAACAGAAATTGCATGGCAATTAAATACAAAAGGCGAAATGCTGACATAAGTACCAGAAAACTGACTCTTCTTACTGTCTATGTGTTAAACCTTTCCTGTGAGACAAGTTTTGGATTTCGATGCTTCACTTCATGTTTACTGTACACCTAGGACCTTCTTATTGACGATTAATGACAATATTGCATCGAAATTAACCACAGAAGGCACAATGCCGACTTAAGTACAAGAATACTGACTCTTCTAACCGTCTATGATTTGAACCTTTCCTGTGAGACCAGTTTTAGATTACGATGCTTCACTTCAGGTTTACTGTATCCCTTGGCCATTCTTATTAACGATGAAACACAGAAATTGCATCGGAATTAAATACAAAAGGCACAACGCCGACAGGAGTACAAGAAGACTGACTCTTCTTTCTGTCTGTTACGAACCTTCACTGTGGGACCAGTTCTAGATTCCAAGGCTTCACTTCAGGATTACTGTATCCGTTGGACCTTATTATTGACGATGAAACACAGAAATTGCATCGGAAATAAATACAAAAGTCACAATTCCGACATAAGTACAGGATGACTGAATCTTCCTACTGTCTATGTTTGAACCTTTCCTGTGAGCCCAGAGTTAGATTCCGATGCTTCATTTCAGGTTTACGGTATCCCTTGGACCTTCTTATTGACGATGAAACACAGAAATTGCATTGGAATTAAATACGGAACGCACAATGCCGACTTAAGTATAAGAAGACTGACTCTTCTTACTGTCTATGTTTTGAACATCTCCTGTGAGACCAGTTTTTGAATCCGATGCTTCACTTCAGGTTTACTGTATCCCTAGGACCTTCTTATCGACGTTGAAACACAGAATTTGCATCAGAATTAAGTACAAAATGCACAATGCCGACTTAAGTACAAGAGGACTGTCTCTTCTTACATTCTATGATTTGAGTCTTTCCTGTGAGACCACTTTTAGATATCGATGCTTCACCTCAGGATACTGTATCCCTTGGACATTCTTATTGACGTTGAAACACAGAAATGGCATCGGAATTAAATACAAAAGGCACGATGCCAACTTAAGTACAAGAAGACACACTCTTCTTACTGTCTATGTTTTGAACCTTTCCTGTGAGAGGAGTTTTAAAATCCGATGCTTCTCTTCATTTTTACTGTATCCCTTCGACCCTCTTATTGACTATGAAACAAGGAAATTGCATCGGAATTAAATAAAAAGGCACAATGCCGACTTAATTACAAGAAGACTGACTCTTCTGACTGTCTATGTCTTGAACATTTCCAGTGAGACCAGTCTTAGATTCCGATGCTTCACTTCAGCTTTACCGCATCCCTTGGACCTTCTTATTGACGACGAAACACAGAAATTGCATCGGAATTAAATACAATATGCACAATGCCGACTTAAGTACAAGAAGACTGACTCTTCTTACCTTCTATGCTTTGAACCTTTCCTGTGAGACCAGATTTAAAATCCGATGCTTCTCTTCAGGTTTGCTGTACCCCTTGGACCCTCTTATTGACTATGAAACAAAGAAATTGCATCGGAATTAAATACAAAAGGCACAATGCTGACTTAAGTACAAGAAGACTGACTCTTCTTACTGTCTATGTTTTGAACATTTCCTGTGAGACCAGTCATAGATTCCGTTGCTTCACCTCAGCTTTACTGCATCCCTTGGACTTTCTTATTGACGACGAAACACAGAAATTGCATCGGAATTAAATACAAAATGCACAATGCCGACTTAGGTACATAAGGACTGACTCTTCTACTGTCTATGTTTTGAACCTTTCCTGTGAGGCCAGTTTTCGATTACGATGCTTCACTTCAGGCTTACTGTATCCCTTGGACCTTCTTATTGACGACGATACACAGAAATTGCATCGGAATTAAACACAAAAGCCACAATGCCGTCTTAAGTACCAGCAGACTGATTCTTCTTACAGTCTATGTTTTGAACCGTTCCTGTGAGACCAGTTTTAGATTTCCATGCTTCACTTTCGGTTTACTGTATCCCTCGGACCTTCGTATTTACGATGAAACACAGAAATTGAATGGGAATTAAATACAATAGGCACAACGCCGACTTAAGTACAAGAAGACTGACCCCTCATACTGTCTATGCTTTGAACCTTTCCTGTGAGACCAGTTTAAGTTTCCGATGCTTCACTTCAGGTTAACTGTGTTCCTTGGACTTTCTTGTTGACGATGAAACACAGAAATTGCGTCGGAATTAAATACAAAGGGCACATTGCCGAATTTAGTACAAGAAGACTGACTTTTCTTATATTCTATGATTTGAACCTTTCCTGTGAGACCAGTTTAAGGTTCCGATGCTTCACTTCAGGTTTACTGTATCCCATCGACCTTCTTATTGGCGAGGAAACACAGAAATTGCATCGGAATTAAATTGAATAGGCACTATGCCGACTTAAGTACAAGAAGACTGACTCTTCTTACTGTCTATGTTTTGAACCTTTCCTGTGAGCCCAGATTTAAATTCCGATTCTCCACTTCAGATTTACTGTATCCCTTGGACATTCTTATTGACGATGAAAATCAGAAATTGCATCGGAATAGAATAGAAATAGCACGACGCCAATTTAAGAACAAGAAGACTGACTCTTCTTACTGTCTATGTTTTGAACCTTTCCTGTGAGACCAGTTTTAGATTCCGATGCTTCACTTCAGGTTATCTGTACCCCTTGGACCTTCTTATTGACGATGAAACACAGAAATTGCATCGGAATTAAATACAAAAAGCAATATGCCGACTTGAGTACAAGTCGACTGACTCTTCTTACATTCCATGATTTGTACCATTCCTGTGAGACTAGTTTTAGATTCCGATGCTTCACGTAAGGTTTACTGTATCCCTTGGATCTTCTTATGGACGATTAAACTCAGAAATTGTATTGGAATTAAATACTAAAGGCAATATGCCGACATAAGTAGAAGAGGACTGACTCTTATTACATTTTATGATTTGAACCTTTCCTGTGAGACCAGTTTTAGATTCCGATTCTTCACTTCAGGTTTTCTGTATCCCTTGGACGTTCTTATTGACGATGAAACACAGAAATTGCATCAGAATTAAATACAAACGGCAATATGCCGACTTAAGTACAAGAGGACTGATTCTTCTTACATTCCATGATTTGAACCATTCCTGTGAGACCAGTTTTAGATTCCGATGCTTCACGTCAGGTTTACTGTATTCCTTGGACTTTCTTATGGACGATTAAACACAGAAATTGCATCGGAATTAAAAAAAAAGGCGCAATGCCGACTTAAGTACTATAAGACTGACTCTTCTTACCGTCTATGTTTTGAACCTTCCCTGTGAGACCAGTTTTAGATTACAATGCTTCAATTCAGGTTTACTGTATCCCACGGACCTTTTTATTGACGATGAAACACAGTTATTGTATCGTAATTAAACACAAAAGCCACAATGCCGTCTTAAGAACAAGAAGACTGACTCTTCTTACTGTCTCTGTTCTGAACCTTTCCTGTGAGACCAGTTTAAATTCCGAAGCTTCACTTCAGGTTTACTGTATAGCTTGGACCTTCTTGTTGACGATGAAACACAGAAATTGCATCGGAATTAAGTACAAAAGGCAATACGCCGACTTAAGTACAAGAAGACTTACTCTTCTTACTGTCTAAGTTTTGAACCTTTCCTGTGAGACCAGTTTTAGGTTACGACGCTTCAAGTTTACTGTATCCCTGGGCCTTCTTATTATCGATGAAACACAGAAATTTTATCGGAATGATATCCAAAAGGCACAATGCCGACATAAGTACAAGAAGACTGAGTCATCTTACTGTCTGTTATGAACCTTCCCTGTGAGACCAGTTTGAGATTCCAATGCTTCACTTCAGGATTACTATATCCCTTGGCCCTTCTTATTGACGATGAAACACAGAAATTGCATCGGAATGAAATACAAAGGGAACAATGTCGACTTAAGAACGAGAAGACTGACTCTTCTTACTGTCTGTTTTGAATGTTTCCTGTGAGACCAGTCTTAGATTACGATGCTTCACCTTAGGTTTACAGATTCCATTGGGACTTCTTATTGACGATGAAACACAGAAATTGCATCGGAATTAAATACAAAGGGCACAACACCTACATAAGTACAAGAAGACTGACTCCTCTTACTGTTCATGTTTTGAAACTTTACTGTGAGACCAATTTCAGATTCCAACGCTTCACTTCTGGTTCACTGTATCCCTTGGACCTTCTTATTGACGATGAAACACAGAATATGCATCGGAATTTAATACAAATAGCACAACGCCAATTTAAGAACAAGAAGACTGACTCTTCTTACTGTCTATGATTTGAACCTTTCCTGTGAGACCAGTATTAAATTTCGATGCTTCTCGTCAGGTGTACTGTTTCCCTTGGACCATCTTATTGGCGATGAAACACAGAAATTGCATCCAAATTAAATACATAAGCCACAGTGCCGTCTTAAGTACAGGAAGACTGACTCTTCTTACTGTCTCTGGTCTGATCCTTTCCTCTGAGATCAGTTTTAGATTCCGATGCTTCACTTCAGGTTTACTGTATCCCTTGGACCTTCTCATTGACGAAGAAACACAGACATTGCATCCGAATTATATACAAAAGGCACAATGCTGACAGAAGTAACAAAAGACTGACTCTTCTTACTGTCTATGATTTGTACCTTTCCTGTGAGACCAGTTTTAGATTCCCATGCTTCACTTCAGGTTTACTGTATCCCTTAGACATTCTTATTGACGATGAAACAGAGAAATTTCATTGAACTTAAATACAAAATGCACAATGCCGACTTAAGTACAAGAAGACTGACTCCTTTACTTACTATGTTTGAGCTTCCCTGTGAGACTAGTTTTACATTCCGATGCTTCCCTTCTGGTTTACTGTTTCCCTTGGACATTCTTATTGACGATGAAACACAGAAATTGCATCTGAATTAAATACAGAAGGCACAATGCCGACTTAAGTACAAGAGGACTGACTCTTCTTACTGTCTATGTTTTGAACCTTTCCTGTGAGACCAGTTTTAGATTCCGATGCTTCACTTCAGGTTTACTGTATCCCTTGCCCCTTCTTATTGACGATGAAACACAGAAATTGCATCTGAATTAAATACAAAGGGCACAATGTCGACTTAAGAACGAGAAGACTGACTCTTCTTACTGTCTATGTTTTGAATGTTTCCTGTGAGACCAGTTTTAGATTACGTTGCTTCACTTTAGGTTTACTGTATCCATTGGGCCTTCTTATTGATGATGAAACACAGAAATTGCATCGGAATTAAATACAAAGGGCACAATACCTACATAAGTACAAGAAGACTGACTCCTCTTACTGTTCATGTTTTGAAACTTACCTGTCAGACCAATTTCAGATTCCAATGCTTCACTTCTGGTTCACTGTATCCCTTGGACCTTCTTAATGACGATGAAACACAGAATATGCATCGGAATTTAATACAAATACCACAACGCCAATTTAAGAACAAGAAGACTGACTCTTCCTACTGTCTACGTTTTGAACATTTCCTGAGAGACCAATATTAGATTCCGATGCTTCATTTAAGTTTACTGTATCCCTTGGACCTTCTTATTGATGATGAAATGCAGAAATGGCATCGGAATTAAATACAAAAGCACAATGCTGGCTTAAAAACAAGAGTACTGACTCTTATTACATTCTATGATTTGAACCTTTCCTGTAAGACCAGTTTTAGATTCCGATGCTTCAATTCAGGTGTTCTGTATCCCTTGGCCCTTCTTATTGACGATGAAACAGAAATTTCATCGGAATTAAGTACAAAAGGCAATATGTCGACTTAAGTACAAGTGGTCTGACTCTTCTTACATTCCATGATTTGAACCACTCCTGTGAGGCCAGTTTTAGATTCCGATGCTTCACGTCAGGTTTACTGTATCCCTTGGACCTTCTTATTGACGATTAAACACATAAATTGCATCGGAATTATATACAAAAGGCACAATGCCGACTTAAGTACAAGAAAACTGACTCTTGTTACTGTCTATGTATTGTACCTTTCCTGTGAGGCCAGTTTTAGATTCCGATGCTTCTTTTCAGGTTTACTGTATCCCTGGGACCTTCTTATTGACGATGAAACACAGAAATTCCATCGGAATTAAATACAAAAGGCACAATGCCCACTTAAGTACAAGAAGACTGACTCTTCTTACTGTCTTTGTTTTAAACCTTTCCTGTGAGACCATTTTTGATTTCGATGCTTCACTTAAGGTTTACTGTATCCCTTGGACCTTCTTATTGGCGATTAAACACAAAAATTGCATCGGAATTAAATACAAAATGCACAATTCCGTCATAAGTACAAGAAGACTGTGTCTTCTTACTGTCCATTATGAACCTTCCCTGTGAGACGAGTTTTAGATTCCAATGCTTCACTTCAGGTTTATTGTATCCCTTGAAACTTCTAATTGACGATGAAACTCAGAAATTGCATCGGAATTAAATACAAATGGCACAAAGCCAATTTATGAACAAGAAGACTGACTCTTCTTGCTGTCTTTGTTTTAAACCATTCCTGTGAGACCAGTTTTAGATTTAGATGCATCACTTCAGGTTTATTGTATCCCTTGGACATTCTTATTGGCGATTAAACACAGAAATTGCATCGGAATTAAATACAAAAGGCACAATGCCGACTTAAGTACAAGAAGACTGACTCTTCTTACTGTCTATGTGCTGAACCTTTCCTGTGAGACCAGTTGTAGATTCCGATGCTACACTTGAGGTTTACTGTATCCCTTGGACCTTCTTATTGACGATGAAATACAGAAATGGCATCTGAATTAAATACAAAAGGCAATATGCCGACTTAAGTACAATAGTTCTGACTCTTCTTACATTCGAAGATTTGAACCTTTCCTGTGATGCCAGTTTTAGATTCCGATGCTTCACTTGAGGTTTACTGTATCCTTTGGACCTTCCCATTGACGATGAAAAATAAAAATTGCATCGGAATTAAATACAAAAGGCACAATGCCGACTTAAGAACAAGAAGACTGACTCTTCTTACTGTCTATGGTTTGAACCTTTCCTGTGAGCCCAGATTTAAACTCAGATGCTCCACTTCAGATTTACTGTATCCCTTGGAGCTTCTTATTGACGATGAAACACAGAAATTGCATCGGATTTAAATACAAAAGGCACAAGGCCGACTTAAGTACAAGAAACTGACTCTTCTTACTGTCTTTTTTTAAAACCTTTCCTGTGAGACAAGTTTTAGATTTCGATGCTTCACTTCAGGTTTAGTGTATCCCTTGAACCTTCTTATTGGCGATTAAACACAGAAATTGCATCGGAATTAAATTCAGAATGCACAATGCCGTCAGAAGTACAAGAAGACTGTGTCTTCTTACTGTTCGCTTTGAACCTTCCCTGTGAGACCAGTTTTAGATTCCAATGCTTCACCTCAGGTTTACTGTATCCCTTGGACCTTCTTATTGATGATGAAATCAAGAAATTGTATCGGAATTAAACGGAAATGGCACAATGCCAATTTAGGAACAAGAAGACTGACTCTTCTTACTGTCTATATTTAAACCTTTCCTGTGAGACCAGTTTTAGATTTCGATGCTTCACTTCAGGTTTACTGTATCCATTGGGCCGTCTTATTGACGATGAAATACAGAAATTGCATCGGAATTAAATGCAAAGGTCACAATGCCGACATAAGTACAAGAAGACTGACTCCTCTTGCTGTCTATGATTTGAAACTTTCCTGTGAGACCAGTTTTAGATTCCAATGCTTCACTTCAGGTTTACTGTATCGCTTGGACCTTCTTATTGACGACGAAACACAGAAATAGCAACGGAATTAAATACAAATGGCACAATGCCAATTTGTGGACAAGAAGACTGACTCTTCTTACTGTATATGCTTTAAACCTTTCCTGTGAGACCAGTTTTAGATTTCTATGCTTCACTTCAGGTTTACTGTATCCCTTGGACCTTCTTATTGGCGATCAAACATAAAAATTGCATCGGAATTAAATACAAAAGGCACAATCCGACTTAAGAGCAAGAAGACGGGCTTTTCTTACTGTCTATGTTTTGAACCTTTCCTGTGAGACCAGTTTTAGATTCAGACGCTTCACTTTAGGTTTACTGTATCCCTTGGACCTTCTTATTGACGATCAGGCACAGAAATTGCATCGGAATTAAATACAAAGGGCACATTGCCGACTTAAGTACAAGAGGACTAACTCTTCTTACATTCTATGATTTGAGCCATTCCTGTGTGACCAGTTTTAGATATTGATGCTTCACCTCAGGATACTGTATCCCTTGGACCTTCTTATTGACGTTGAGACGCAGATATTGCATCGGAATTAAATCCAAAAGGCACAATGCCGACATAAGTACAAGAAGACTGACTCTTCTTACAGTCTATGTTTTGAAACTTTTCTGTGAGACCAGTCTGAGATTTAGATGCTTCACTTCAGCTTTACTGCATTCCATGGACTTTCTTATTGACCACGGAACAAAGAAATTGCATCGGAATTAAATACAAAATGCACAATACCGTCATAGGTACAAATGGACTGACTCTTCTTACTGTCTATGTTTTGAACCGTTCCTGTGAGACCAGTTGTAGATTCCGATGCTTCACTTGAGGTTTACTGTATCCCTTGGACCTTCTTATTGACGATGAAATACAGAAATTGCATCTGAATTAAATACAGAAGGCACAATGGCGACATAAGTACAAGAAGACTGACTCTTCTTACTGTCTACGATTTGAACTTTTTCTGAGAAACCAGTTTTAGATTCCGATGCTTCATTTTAGGTTTACTGTATCCCATGGACCTTCTTATTGATGATGAAACGCAGAAATGGCATCGGTATTAAATATTAAAAGCACAATGCCGACTTAAGAACAAGAGTACTGACTCTTATTACATTCTATGATTTGAACCTTTCCTGTGAGACCAGTTTTAAATTCCGATGCCTCACTTCAGGTTTTCTGTATCCCTTGGTCCTTCTTATTGACGATGAAACACAGAAATTGCATCGGAATTAAGTACAAAAGGAAATATGCCGACTTAAGTACAAGAAGACTGACTCTTCTTACTGTCTTTGTTTTAAACCATTCCTGTGAGACAAGTTTTAGATTTCGATGATTCACTTCAGGTTTACTGTATACCTTGGACCTTCTTATTGGCGATTAAACACAGAAATTGCATCGGAATTAAATTCAAAATGCACAATGCCGTCAGAAGTACAAGAAGACTGTGTCTTCTTACTTTTCGCTTTGAACCTTCCCTGTGAGACCAGTTTTAGATGCCAATGCTTCACCTCAGGTTTACTGTATCCCTTGGACCTTCTTATTGATGATGAAACCAAGAAATTGTATCGGAATTAAACAGAAATGGCACAATGCCAATTTAGGAACAAGAAGACTGACTCTTCTTACTGTCTATATTTAAACCTTTCCTGTGAGACCAGTTTTAGATTTCGATGCTTCACTTCAGGTTTACTGTATCCATTGGGCCGTCTTATTGACGATGAAACACAGAAATTGCATCGGAATTAAATGCAAAGGGCACAATGCCGACATAAGTACAAGAAGACTGTTGCTGTCTATGTTTTGAAACTTTCCTGTGAGACCAGTCTGAGATTAACATGCTTCAGTTCAGCTTTACTGCATTCCATGGACCTTCTTATTGACCACGAAACAAAGAAATTGCATCGGAATTAAATACAAAATGCACAATACCGTCATAGGTACAAAAGGACTGACTCTTCTTACTGTCTATGTTTTGAACCTTTCCTGTGAGACCAGTTGTAGATTCCGATGCTTCACTTGAGGTTTACTGTATACCTTGGACCTTCTTATTGACGATGAAATACAGAAATTGCATCTGAATTAAATACAGAAGGCACAATGCCGACATAAGTACAAGAAGACTGACTCTTCTTACTGTCTACGTTTTGAACTTTTTCTGAGAAACCAGTTTTAGTTTCCGATGCTTTATTTTAGGTTTACTGTATCCCTTGGACCTTCTTATTGACGACGAAACACAGAAATTGCATCGGAATTAAATACAAATGGCACAATGCCAATTTATGGACAAGAAGACTTACTCTTCTTACTGTATATGATTTAAACCATTCCTGTGAGACCAGTTTTAGATTTCGATGCTTCACTTCAGGCTTACTGTATCCCTTGGACCTTCTTATTGACGATCAAACATAAAAATTGCATCGGAATTAAATACAAAAGGCACAATGCCGACTAAAGAACAAGAAGACAGGCTCTTCTTACTGTCTATGTTTTGAACCTTTCCCGTGAGACCAGTTTTTGGTCAGACGATTGACTTCAGCTTTACTGTATCCCTTCTAGCTTCTTTTCAACGATGAAACACAGAAATTGCATCGGATTTAAATAAAAATGGCATAATGTCAATTTACGAACAAGAAGACTGACTCTTTTTACTGTCTTTGTTTTAAACCATTCCTGTGAGACCAGTTTTATATTTCGATGCTTCACTTCAGGCTTACTGTATCCCTTGGGCCTTCTTATTGGCGATGAAACAAAAAAATTGCATCGGAATTAAATACAAAAGGCACAATGCCGCCTTAAGAACGAGAAGACTGACTCTTCTTACTGTCCATGTTTTGAATGTTTCCTGTGAGACCAGTTTTATTACGATGCTTCACTTGAGGTTTACTGTATCCATTGGGCCTTCTTATTGACGATGAAGCACAGAAATTGCATCGGAATTATATACAAAGGGCACAATGCCGACATAAGTACAAGAAGACTGACTCCTCTTACTGTCTATGTTTTGAACCTTTCCTGTGAGACCAGTTTTAGATTGCGATGCTTCACTTCAGATTTTCTGTATCCCTTGGACCTTCTTATTGACGATGAAACACAGTAATTGCATCAGAATTAAATACAATAGGCAATATGCCGACTTAAGTACAAGAGGACTGACTCTTCTTACATTCCATGATTTGAACCATTCCTGTGAGACCAGTTTTAAATTCCGATGCTTCACGTGAGGTTTACTGTATCCCTTGGACCTTATTTTGGCGATGAAACACAGAAATTGCATCGGAAATGAATACAAAAGGCACAATGTCGACTTAAGTACAAGAAGACTGACTCTTCTTACTGTCTATGCTTTCAACCCTTCCTGTGAGACCAGTTTTAGATTACGATGCTTCACTTCAGCTTTACTGGCACCCTTGGACCTTCTTATTAACGATGAAACATAGAAATTGCATCGGAATTAAATGCATAAGGCACAATGCCGACATAAGTACAAGAAGACTGACTCTTCTTACTGTCTGTTATGAACCTTCCCTGTGAGACCAGTTTTAGATTCCAATCCTTCACCACAGGTTTACTGTATCTCTTGGACCTTCTTATTGTTGATGAAACACAGAAATTGCATCGGAATTAAATACAAATGGCACAATGCCATTTTATGAACAAGAAGACTGACTCTTCTTACTGTCTATATTTAAACCTTTCCTGTGAGACCAGTTTTAGATTTCGATACTTCACTTCAGGTTTACTGTATCCCTTGGACCTTCTTATTGGCGATTAAACACAGAAATTGCATCGGAATTAAATTCAAAATGCACAATGCCGTCAGAAGTACAAGAAGACTGTGTCTTCTAACTGTTCGCTTTGAACCTTCCCTGTGAGACCAGTTTTAGATGCCAATGGTTCACCTCAGGTTTACTGTATCCCTTGGACCTTCTTATTGATGATGAAACCAAGAAATTGTATCGGAATTAAACAGAAATGGCACAATGCCAATTTAGGAACAAGAAGACTGACTCTTCTTACTGTCTATATTTAAACCTTTCCTGTGAGACCAGTTTTAGATTTCGATGCTTCACTTCAGGTTTACTGTATCCATTGGGCCGTCTTATTGACGATGAAACACAGAAATTGCATCGGAATTAAATGCAAAGGGCACAATGCCGACATAAGTACAAGAAGACTGTTGCTGTCTATGTTTTGATACTTTCCTGTGAGACCAGTCTGAGATTTAGATGCTTCAGTTCAGCTTTACTGCATTCCATGGACCTTCTTATTGACCTCGAAACAAAGAAATTGCATCGGAATTAAATACAAAATGCACAATACCGTCATAGGTACAAAAGGACTGACTCTTCTTACTGTCTATGTTTTGAACCTTTCCTGTGAGACCAGTTGTAGATTCCGATGCTTCACTTGAGGTTTACTGTATACCTTGGACCTTCTTATTGACGATGAAATACAGAAATTGCATCTGAATTAAATACAGAAGGCACAATGCCGACATAAGTACAAGAAGACTGACTCTTCTTACTGTCTACGTTTTGAACTTTTTCTGAGAAACCAGTTTTTGTTTCCGATGCTTTATTTTAGGTTTACTGTATCCCTTGGACCTTCTTATTGACGACGAAACACAGAAATTGCATCGGAATTAAATACAAATGGCACAATGCCAATTTATGGACAAGAAGACTTACTCTTCTTACTGTATATGATTTAAACCTTTCCTGTGAGACCAGTTTTAGATTTCGATGCTTCACTTCAGGCTTACTGTATCCCTTGGACCTTCTTATTGACGATCAAACATGAAAATTGCATCGGAATTAGATACAAAAGGCACAATGCCGACTAAAGAACAAGAAGACAGACTCTTCTTACTGTCTACGTTTTGAACCTTTCCTGTGAGACCAGTTTTTGGTCAGACGATTCACTTCAGGTTTACTGTATCCCTTCTAGCTTCTTATCAACGATGAAACACAGAAATTGCATCGGATTTAAATAAAAATGGCATAATGTCAATTTACGAACAAGAAGACTGACTCTTTTTACTGTCTTTGTTTTAAACCTTACCTGTGAGACCAGTTTTATATTTCGATGCTTCACTTCAGGCTTACTGTATCCCTTGGGCCTTCTTATTGGCGATGAAACAAAAAAATTGCATCGGAATTAAATACAAAAGGCACAATGCCGCCTTAAGAACGAGAAGACTGACTCTTCTTACTGTCCATGTTTTGAATGTTTCCTGTGAGACCAGTTTTATTACGATGCTTCACTTGAGGATTACTGTATCCATTGGGCCTTCTTATTGACGATGAAACACAGAAATTGCATCGGAATTATATACAAAGGGCACAATGCCGACTTAAGTACAAGAAGACTGACTCCTCTTACTGTCTATGTTTTGAACCTTTCCTGTGAGACCAGTTTTAGATTCCGATGCTTCACTTCAGGTTTTCTGTATCCCTTGGACCTTCTTATTGACGATGAAACACAGTAATTGCATCAGAATTAAATACAAAAGGCAATATGCCGACTTAAGTACAAGAGGACTGACTCTTCTTACATTCCATGATTTGAACCATTCCTGTGAGACCAGTTTCAAATTCCGATGCTTCACGTGAGGTTTACTGTATCCCTTGGACCTTATTTTGGCGATGAAACACAGAAATTGCCTCGGAAATGAATACAAAAGGCACAATGTCGACTTAAGTACAAGAAGACCGACTCTTCTTACTGTCTATGCTTTCAACCCTTCCTGTGAGACCAGTTTTAGATTACGATGCTTCACTTCAGCTTTACTGGTACCCTTGGACCTTCTTATTAACGATGAAACATAGAAATTGCATCGGAATTAAATACATAAGGCACAATGCCGACATAAGTACAAGAAGACTGACTCTTCTTACTGTCTGTTATGAACCTTCCCTGTGAGACCAGTTTTAGATTCCAATCCTTCACCACAGGTTTACTGTATCTCTTGGACCTTCTTATTGACGATGAAACACAGAAATTGCATCGGAATTAAATACAAAAGGCAATATGCCGACTTAGGTACAAGAGGATTGGCTCTTATTACATTTTATGATTTGAACCTCTCCTGTGAGACCAGTTTTAGATTCCGATGCTTCACTTTAGGTTTTCTGTATCCCTTGGACCTTCTTATTGACGATGAAACACAGAAATTGCATCAGAATTAAATACAAAAGGCAATATGCCGACTTAAGTACAAGAGGACTGACTCTTCTTACATTCCATGATTTGAACCATTCCTGTGAGTCCGGTTTTAGATATAGATGCTTCACCTCAGGATACTGTATCCCTTGGACCTTCGTATTGACGTTGAAACGCAGATATTGCATCGGAATTAAATCAAAAGGCACAATGCCGACTTAAGTACAAGAAGACTGACTCTTCTTACTGTATATGTTTTGAACCATTTCTGTGAGACCAGTTTTAGATTCCGATGCTTCACTTCAGTTTTACTGTATCCCTTACACCTTCTTATTGACGATGAAAAACAGAAATTGCATCGGAATTAAATACAAAGGCAAAATGCCGACTTAAGTACAATAAGACAGACTCTTCTTACTGTCTATGATTTGAACATTTCCTGTGAGCACAGATTTAAATTCCGATGCTTTACGTCAGGTTTACTGTATCCCTTGGACCTTCTTATGGACGATTAAACACAGAAATTGCTTCGGAATTAAATACATAAGGCACAATGCCGACTTAAGTACAAGAAGACGATCTCTTCTTACTGTCTATGTTTTGAAACTTTCCGGTTGGACCAGTTTAGGATTCAGACGCTTCACTTCAGGTTTACTGTATCCCTTGCACCATCTAATTGACGATCAGGCACAGATATTGCATCGGAATTAAATACAAAGGGCACAATACCGACTTAAGTATAAGAGGACTAACTCTTCATACATTCTATGATTTGAGACTTTCCTGTGAGACCAGTTTTAGATATAGATGCTTCACCTCAGGATACTGTATCCCTTGGACCTTGTTATTGACGTTGAAACGCAGATATTGCATCGGAATTAAATGCAAAAGGCACAATGCCGACTTAAGTACAAGAAGACTGACTCTTCTTACTGTCTATGCTTTGAACCATTCCTGTGAGAGCAGTTTTAGATTCCGATGCTTCACTACAGTTTTACTGTAACCCTTAAACCTTCTTAATGACGATGAAAAACAGAAATTGCATCGGAATTAAATACAAAGGCACAATGCCGACTTAAGTACAAGAAGACTGACTCCTCTTACTGTCTATGTTTTGAACCTTTCCTGTGAGACCAGTTTTAGATTCCGATGTTTCACTTCAGGTTTTCTTTATCCCTTGGACCTTCTTATTAACGATGAAACATAGAAATTACATCGGAATTAAACACAAAAGGCACAATGCCGACATAAGTACAAGAAGACTGACACTTCTTACTGTCTGTTATGAACCTTACCTGTGAGACCAGTTTTTGATTCCAATGCTTCACCTGAGGTTTACTGTATCCCTTGGACTTTCTTATTGACGATGAAACACAGAAATTGCATCGGACTTAAATACAAATGGCACGATGCCAATTTATGAACAAGAAGACTGCCTCTTCTTACTGTCTATATTTAAACCTTTCCTGTGAGACCAGTTTTAGATTTCGATGCTTCACTTCAGGTTTACTGTATCCCTTAGACCTTCTTGTTGACGATGAAACAAAAAACTTGCATCTGAATTAAATACAAAAGGCACAATGCCAACTTAAGAACGAGAGGACTGACTCTTCTTACTGTCCATGTTTTGAATGTTTTCTGTGAGACCAGTTTTTGATTACGAAGCTTCACTTCAGGTTTACTGTATCCATTGGGCCTTCTTATTGACGATGAAACACAGAAATTGCATCGGAATTAAATGCAAAGGGCACAATGCCGACATAAGTACAAGAAGACTGTTGCTGTCTATGTTTTGATACTTTCCAGTGAGACCAGTCTGAGATTTAGATGCTTCAGTTCAGCTTTACTGCATTCCATGGACCTTCTTATTGACCTCGAAACAAAGAAATTGCATCGGAATTAAATACAAAATGCACAATACCGTCATAGGTACAAAAGGACTGACTCTTCTTACTGTCTATGTTTTGAACCTTTCCTGTGAGACCAGTTGTAGATTCCGATGCTTCACTTGAGGTTTACTGTATACCTTGGACCTTCTTATTGACGATGAAATACAGAAATTGCATCTGAATTAAATACAGAAGGCACAATGCCGACATAAGTACAAGAAGACTGACTCTTCTTACTGTCTACGTTTTGAACTTTTTCTGAGAAACCAGTTTTTGTTTCCGATGCTTTATTTTAGGTTTACTGTATCCCTTGGACCTTCTTATTGACGACGAAACACAGAAATTGCATCGGAATTAAATACAAATGGCACAATGCCAATTTATGGACAAGAAGACTTACTCTTCTTACTGTATATGATTTAAACCTTTCCTGTGAGACCAGTTTTAGATTTCGATGCTTCACTTCAGGCTTACTGTATCCCTTGGACCTTCTTATTGACGATCAAACATGAAAATTGCATCGGAATTAGATACAAAAGGCACAATGCCGACTAAAGAACAAGAAGACAGACTCTTCTTACTGTCTACGTTTTGAACCTTTCCTGTGAGACCAGTTTTTGGTCAGACGATTCACTTCAGGTTTACTGTATCCCTTCTAGCTTCTTATCAACGATGAAACACAGAAATTGCATCGGATTTAAATAAAAATGGCATAATGTCAATTTACGAACAAGAAGACTGACTCTTTTTACTGTCTTTGTTTTAAACCTTTCCTGTGAGACCAGTTTTATATTTCGATGCTTCACTTCAGGCTTACTGTATCCCTTGGGCCTTCTTATTGGCGATGAAACAAAAAAATTGCATCGGAATTAAATACAAAAGGCACAATGCCGCCTTAAGAACGAGAAGTCTGACTCTTCTTACTGTCCATGTTTTGAATGTTTCCTGTGAGACCAGTTTTATTACGATGCTTCACTTGAGGATTACTGTATCCATTGGGCCTTCTTATTGACGATGAAACACAGAAATTGCATCGGAATTATATACAAAGGGCACAATGCCGACTTAAGTACAAGAAGACTGACTCCTCTTACTGTCTATGTTTTGAACCTTTCCTGTGAGACCAGTTTTAGATTCCGATGCTTCACTTCAGGTTTTCTGTATCCCTTGGACCTTCTTATTGACGATGAAACACAGTAATTGCATCAGAATTAAATACAAAAGGCAATATGCCGACTTAAGTACAAGAGGACTGACTCTTCTTACATTCCATGATTTGAACCATTCCTGTGAGACCAGTTTCAAATTCCGATGCTTCACGTGAGGTTTACTGTATCCCTTGGACCTTATTTTGGCGATGAAACACAGAAATTGCCTCGGAAATGAATACAAAAGGCACAATGTCGACTTAAGTACAAGAAGACCGACTCTTCTTACTGTCTATGCTTTCAACCCTTCCTGTGAGACCAGTTTTAGATTACGATGCTTCACTTCAGCTTTACTGGTACCCTTGGACCTTCTTATTAACGATGAAACATAGAAATTGCATCGGAATTAAATACATAAGGCACAATGCCGACATAAGTACAAGAAGACTGACTCTTCTTACTGTCTGTTATGAACCTTCCCTGTGAGACCAGTTTTAGATTCCAATCCTTCACCACAGGTTTACTGTATCTCTTGGACCTTCTTATTGACGATGAAACACAGAAATTGCATCGGAATTAAATACAAAAGGCAATATGCCGACTTAGGTACAAGAGGATTGGCTCTTATTACATTTTATGATTTGAACCTCTCCTGTGAGACCAGTTTTAGATTCCGATGCTTCACTTTAGGTTTTCTGTATCCCTTGGACCTTCTTATTGACGATGAAACATAGAAATTGCATCAGAATTAAATACAAAAGGCAATATGCCGACTTAAGTACAAGAGGACTGACTCTTCTTACATTCCATGATTTGAACCATTCCTGTGAGTCCGGTTTTAGATATAGATGCTTCACCTCAGGATACTGTATCCCTTGGACCTTCGTATTGACGTTGAAACGCAGATATTGCATCGGAATTAAATCAAAAGGCACAATGCCGACTTAAGTACAAGAAGACTGACTCTTCTTACTGTATATGTTTTGAACCATTTCTGTGAGACCAGTTTTAGATTCCGATGCTTCACTTCAGTTTTACTGTATCCCTTACACCTTCTTATTGACGATGAAAAACAGAAATTGCATCGGAATTAAATACAAAGGCAAAATGCCGACTTAAGTACAATAAGACAGACTCTTCTTACTGTCTATGATTTGAACATTTCCTGTGAGCACAGATTTAAATTCCGATGCTTTACGTCAGGTTTACTGTATCCCTTGGACCTTCTTATGGACGATTAAACACAGAAATTGCTTCGGAATTAAATACATAAGGCACAATGCCGACTTAAGTACAAGAAGACGATCTCTTCTTACTGTCTATGTTTTGAAACTTTCCGGTTGGACCAGTTTTAGATTCAGACGCTTCACTTCAGGTTTACTGTATCCCTTGCACCATCTAATTGACGATCAGGCACAGATATTGCATCGGAATTAAATACAAAGGGCACAATACCGACTTAAGTATAAGAGGACTAACTCTTCATACATTCTATGATTTGAGACTTTCCTGTGAGACCAGTTTTAGATATAGATGCTTCACCTCAGGATACTGTATCCCTTGGACCTTGTTATTGACGTTGAAACGCAGATATTGCATCGGAATTAAATGCAAAAGGCACAATGCCGACTTAAGTACAAGAAGACTGACTCTTCTTACTGTCTATGCTTTGAACCATTCCTGTGAGAGCAGTTTTAGATTCCGATGCTTCACTACAGTTTTACTGTAACCCTTAAACCTTCTTAATGACGATGAAAAACAGAAATTGCATCGGAATTAAATACAAAGGCACAATGCCGACTTAAGTACAAGAAGACTGACTCCTCTTACTGTCTATGTTTTGAACCTTTCCTGTGAGACCAGTTTTAGATTCCGATGTTTCACTTCAGGTTTTCTTTATCCCTTGGACCTTCTTATTAACGATGAAACATAGAAATTACATCGGAATTAAACACAAAAGGCACAATGCCGACATAAGTACAAGAAGACTGACACTTCTTACTGTCTGTTATGAACCTTACCTGTGAGACCAGTTTTTGATTCCAATGCTTCACCTGAGGTTTACTGTATCCCTTGGACTTTCTTATTGACGATGAAACACAGAAATTGCATCGGACTTAAATACAAATGGCACGATGCCAATTTATGAACAAGAAGACTGCCTCTTCTTACTGTCTATATTTAAACCTTTCCTGTGAGACCAGTTTTAGATTTCGATGCTTCACTTCAGGTTTACTATATCCCTTAGACCTTCTTGTTGACGATGAAACAAAAAACTTGCATCTGAATTAAATACAAAAGGCACAATGCCAACTTAAGAACGAGAGGACTGACTCTTCTTACTGTCCATGTTTTGAATGTTTTCTGTGAGACCAGTTTTTGATTACGAAGCTTCACTTCAGGTTTACTGTATCCATTGGGCCTTCTTATTGACGATGAAACACCGAAATTGCATCGGAATTATATACAAAGGCACAATGCCGACTTAAGTACAAGAAGACTGACTCTTTTTACTGTCTATGTTTTGAACATTTCCTGTGATCCCAGATTTAAATTCCGATGCTTCACGTCAGGTTTACTGTATTCCATGGACCTTCTTAAGGACGATTAAACACAGAAATTGCATCGGAATTAAATACAAAAAGCAAAATGCCGACTTAAGTTCAAGAAGAATGACCCTTCTTACTGTCTATGTTTTGAACCTTCCCTGTGAGACCAGTTTTAGATTCCAAAGCTTCACTTCTGGTTTACTGTATCCCTTGGACCTTCTTATTGACGATGAAACACAGTAATTTCATCGGAATTAAATACAAGTGGCACAATAACAATTTATGAACAAGAAGACTGACTCTTCTTACTGTATATGTTTTAAACCTTTCCCGTGAGACTAGTTTTAGATTTCTATGCTTCACTTCAGGTTTACTGTATCCCTTGGACCTTCTTATTGACGATCAAACATAAAAACCGCATCGGAATTTAATACAAAAGGCACAATGCCGACTTAAGAACAAGAAGACTGACTCTTCTTACTGTCTATGTTTTGAATGTGTCCTGTGAGACCAGTTTTAGATTACGATGCTTCACTTCAGGTTTACTGTATCCCTTGGACCTTCTTATTAACGATGAAAAACAGAAATTGCATCGGAATTAAATACAAAATGCACAATGCCGTCATTAGTACACGAAGACTGACTCTTCTTACTGTTTGTTATTAACCTACTCTGTGAGCCCAGTTTTAGATTCCAATGCTTCACCTCAGGTTTACTGTATCCCTTGGACCTTCTTATTGACGATGAAACACAGAAATTGCATCGGAATTAAATACAAATGGCACAATGCCTATTTATGAACAAGAAGACTGACTCTTCTTACTGTCTATGTTTTGAATGTTTCCTGTGAGACCAGTTTCAAATTACGATGCTTTACTTCAGGTTCACTGTATCCATTGGGCCTTCTTTGTGATGATGAAACACAGAAATGGCATCGGAATTAAATACAAAGGGAACATTTCCGACATAAGTACAAGAAGACTGACTCTTCTTACTGTCTATGTTTTGAACCACTCATGTGACACTAGTTACAGATTCCGATGCTTCACTCCAGGTTTACTGTATCCCTTGGAACTTCTCATTGACGATGAGACACAGAAATTGCATCGGAATTAAATACAAAAGGCACAATATCGACATAAGTACAAGAAGACTGACTCTACTTACTGACTATGCTTTGAACCATTCCTGTCACACTAGTTATAGATTCCGATGCTTCACTCCAGGTTTACTGTATCCCTCTGACCTTCTTATTGTCGATGAAACACACAAATTGCATCGGAATTAAATACAAAAGGCACAATGCCGACTTAAGTACAAGTATACTGACTCTTCTTACTGTCTATGTTTTGAACCATCCCTGAGACACTAGTTATAGATTCCGAAGCTTTACTCCAGGTTTGCTGTATCCCTTGGATCTTCTTATTGACGATGAAACACAGAAATTGTATCGGAATTAAATACAAAAGGCACAATGCCGACTTAAGTACAAGAATACTGACTCTTCTTACTGTCTATGTTTTGAACCATCCCTGTGACACTATAAATAGATTCCGATGCTTCACTCCAGGTTTACTGTATCCCTTGGACCTTCTTATTGACGATGAAAGACAGTAATTGCATCGGAATTAAATACAAAAGGCACAATGCCGACTTAAGTACAAGAAGACTGACTCTTCTTACTGACTATGTTTTGAAACATTCCTGTGACACTAGTTATACATTCCGATGCTTAACTTCAGGTTTACTGTATCCCTCTGACCATCTTATTGACGATGAAACACAGAAATCTCATCGGAATTAAATACAAAAGGCACAATGCCGTCTTAAGTACAAGAATTCTGACTCTTCTTACGGTCTATGGTTTGAACCTTTCCTGTGTGACCAGATTTAGATTACGATGCTTCACTTCAGGTTTACTGTATCCCTTGGACCTTCTTATTAACTATGAAACGCAGAAATTCCATCGGAATTAAATACAAAATGCACAATGCCGTCATAAGTACACGAAGACTGACTCTGCATACTGTCTGTTATGAACCTACCCTGTGAGACCAGTTTTAGATTCCAATGCTTCACCTCAGGTTTACTGTATCCCTTGGACCTTCTTATTAACTATGAAACACAGAAATTGCATCGGAATTAAATACAAATGGCACAATGCCTATTTATGAACAAGAAGACTGACTCTTCTTACTGTCTATGTTTAATCCATTCCTGTGAGACCAGTTTTAAATCTCGATGCTTCACTTCAGATTTACTGTATCCCTTGGACCTTCTTATTGACGATGAAACTCAGAAATTGCATCGGAATGAAATACAAAAGGCACAATGCCGACTTAAGTACAAGAAGACTGACTCTACTTATTGTCTATGATTTGAACCATTCCTGTGACACTAGTAATAGATTCCGATGCTTCACTCCAGGTTTACTGTATCCCTCTGACCTTCTTATTGACGATTAAACACAGAAATTGCATCGGAATTAAATACAAAATTCAAAATGCCGACTTAAGTACAAAAATTCTGACTCTTCTTACGGTCTATGCTTTGAACCATCCTTGTGACACTAGTTATAGATTACGATGCTTCACTTCGGGTTTACTGTATCCCCTGGACCTTCTTATTGACGATGAAACACAGAAATTGCATCGGAATTAAATACAAAAATCACAATGCCGACTTAAGTACAAGAAGACTGACTCTTCTTACTGTCTATGTTTTGAACCATTCCTGTGACACTAGTTATAGAATTTAATGCTTCACTCCAGGTTTATTGTATCCCTTGGACCTACTTATTGACGATGAAACACAGATATTGCATCGGAATTAAATACAAAAGGCACAATGCCGACTTAACTACAAGAAGACAGACTCTTCTTACTGACTATGTTTTGAACCATTCCTGTGACACTAGTTATAGATTCCGATGCTTAACTTCAGGATTACTGTATCCCTCTGACCCTCTTATTGACGATGAAACACAGAAATTGCATCGGAATTAAATACAAAAGGCACAATGCCGACTTAAGTACAAGAAGACTGACTCTTCTAACTGATTATGTTTTGAACCATTCCTGTGACACTACTTATAGATTCCGATGCTTCACTTCAGGTTTACTGTATCTCTCTAACCTTCTTATTGACGATGAAACACAGAAATTGCATCGGAATTAAATACAAAAGGCACAATGCCGACTTAAGTACAAGAAGACTGACTCTCCTTACTGACTATGTTTTGAACCATTCCTGTGACACTAGTTAAAGATTCCGATGCTTCACTTCAGGTTTACTGCATCCCTTTGACCTTCTTATTGACGATGAAACACAGAAATTGCATCGGAATTAAATACAAAAGGCACAATGCCGACTTAAGTACAAGAAGACTGACTCTTCTTACAGTCCATTTTTGAACCATTCCTGTGACACTAGTTATAGATTCCGATGCTTCACTTCAGGTTTACTGTATCCCTTGGACATTCGTATTGACGAAGAAACACAGAAATCGTATCGGAATAAAATACAAAAGGCACAATGATGACTTAAGTACAAGAAGACTGACTCTTCCTACTGTCTATGTTTTGAACCATTCCTGTGACACTAGGTATAGATTCCGATGTCTCGCTTCAGGTTTACTGTATCCCTCTGACCTTCTTATCGACGATGAAACAAAGAAATTGCATCGGAATTAAATTCAATAGGCACAATGCCGACTTAAGTACAAGAAGACTGACTCTTCCTACTGTCTATGTGTTGAACCATTCCTGTGACACTAGTTATAGATTCCGATACTTCACTCCTGGTTTGCTGTATCCCTTGGACCTTCGTAATGACGATGAAACACAGAAATTGCATCGGAATTAAATACAAAAGGCACAATGCCGACTTAAGTATAAGAAGACTGACTCTTCTTACTGCCTATGTTTTGAACCATTCCTGTAAAACTAGTTATAGATTCCGATGCTTCAATTCAGCTTTACTGTATCCCTTGGACCTCCTTAATGACGATGAAACACAGAAATTGCATCGGAAATAAATACAAAAGGCACAATGCCGACTTAAGTACAAGAAGACTGACTCTGCTTACTGTCTATGTTTTGTACCATTCCTGTGACACTAGTTATAGATTCCGATGCTTCACTCCAGGTTTACTGTATCCCTTAAACTTTCTTATTGACGATGAAGCACAGAAATTGCATCGGAATTAAATAGAAATGGCACAATGACGACATAAGTAGAAGAAGTTTGACTCTTCTTACTGTCTATGCTTTGAACCATTCCTGTGACACTAGTTAAAGATTACGATGCTTCACTACAGGTTTGCTGTATCCCTCTGACCTTCTTATTGACGATGAACCACAGAGTTTGCATCGGAATTAAATAGAAAAGGCGCAATGCCGACTTAAGAACAAGAAGACTGACACTTCTTACTGTCTATATTTTGAACAATTCCTGTGACACTAGTTATAGATTCCGATGTTTCACTTTAGGTTTACTGTATCCCTTGGACCTTTTTATTGACGATGAAACACAGAAATTGCATCGGAATTAAATACAAATGGCACAATGCCTATTTATGAACAAGAAGACTGACTCTTCTTACTGTCTATGTTTAAACCATTCCTGTGAGACCAGTTTTAGATCTCGATGCTTCACTTCAGATTTACTGTATCCCTTGGACCTTCTTATTGACGATGAAACTCAGAAATTGCATCGGAATTAAATACAAAGGGCACAATGCCGACATAAGTACAAGCACACTGACTCTTCTTTCTGTCTATGTTTTGAACCATTCCTGTGACACAAGTTATAGATTTCGATGCTTCACTCCAGGTTTACTATATCTCTTGGACCTTCTTATAGACGTTGAAACACAGAAATTGCATCGGAATTAAGTACAATAGGCACAATGCCGACTTAATTACAAGAAGACTGACTCTTCTTACTGTCTATGCTTTGTACCATTCATGTGACACTAGTTATAGATTCCAATGCTTCACTCCAGGTTTACTATATCCCATGGACCGTCGTATTGACGATGAAACACAGAAATTGCATCGGAATTAAATTGAAAAGTCACAATGCCGACTTAAGTACAAGAAGACTGATTCTTCTTACTGACTATGTTTTGAACCATTCCTGTGACACAAGTTATAGATTCCGACGCTTCACTATATGTTTACTTTATCCCTTGGACTTTCTTATTGACGATGAAACACAGAAATTTCATCGGAATTGAATAGAAACGGCACAATGCCGACTTAAGTACAAGTAGACTGACTCTTCCTACTGTCTATGTTTTGAAGCATTCCTGTGACACTAGTTATGGATTCCGATGCATCACTCCAGGTTTACTGTATCCCTTGGAGCTTCTTATTGACGATGAAACACAGAAATTGCATCGGAATTAAATACAAATGGCACAATGCCTATTTATGAACAAGAAGACTGACTCTTCTTACGGTCCATTTTTGAACCATTCCTGTGTCACTAGTTATAGATTCCAATGCTTCACTTCAGATTTACTGTATCCCTTGGACCTTCTTATTGACGATGAAACTCAAAAATTGCATCGGAATTAAATACAAAGGGCACAATGCCGACATAAGTACAAGCACACTGACTCTTCTTTCTGTCTATGTTTTGAACCATTCCTGTGACACAAGTTATAGATTCCGATGCTTCACTTCGGGTTTACTGTATCCCTCTGACCCTCTTATTGACGATGAAACACAGAAATTGCATCGCAATTAAATTCAAAAGGCACAATGTCGACTAAAGTACATGAAGACTGACTCTTCATACTTTCTATGCTCTGAACCATTCCTGTGACACTAGTTATGGATTCCGATGCTTCACTCCAGGTTTACTGTAACCCTTGGACCTCCTTAAAGACGATGAAACACAGAAATTGCATCGGAATTAAATACAAAAGCACAATGCCGACTTAAGTACAAGAAGACTGACTCTACTTAATGTCTATGATTTGAACCATTCCTGTGACACTAGTTATAGATTCCGATGCTTCACTCCAGGTTTGCTGTATCCCTCTGACCTTCTTATTGACGATGAAACACAGAAATTGCATCGGAATTAAATACAAAAATCACAATGCCGACTTAAGTACAAGAATTCTGACTCTTCTTACGGTCTATGTTTTGAACAATCCCTGTGACACTAATTATAGTTTACGATGCTTCACTTCGGGTTTACTGTATCCCCTGGACCTTCTTATTGACGATGAAACACAGAAATTGCATCGGAATTAAATACAAAAATCACAATGCCGACTTAAGTACAAGAAGACTGACTCTTCTTACTTTCTATCTTTTGAACCATTCCTGTGACACTAGTTATAGAATCCGATGCTTCACTCCAGGTTTACTGTATCCCTTGGAGCTTCTTATTGACGATGAAACACAGAAATTGCATCGGAATTAAATACAAAAGGCACAATGCCGACATAAGTACAAGAAGACTGACTCTTCTTACGGTCCATTTTTGAACCATTCCTGTGTCACTAGTTATAGATTCCAATGCTTCACTTTAGGTTTACTGTATCCCTCAGACCTTCTTATTGACGATGAAACACAGAAATCGTATCGGAATAAAATACAAAAGGCACAATGATGACTTAAGTACAAGAAGACTGACTCTTCCTACTGTCTATGTTTTGACCCTTTCCTGTGACACTAGTTATAGATTCCGATGCTTCACTTCAGGTTTTCGGTATCCCTCTGACCTTCTTATTGACGATCAACCACAGAAAATAGATCGGAATTAAATTCAAAAGGCACAATGCCGACTCCAGTACAAGAAGACTGGCTCTTGTTACTTTCTATGTTTTTAAACATTCCTGTGACACTAGTTATAGATTCCGATGCTTCACTTCAGGTTTAATGTATCCGGCTGACCTTCTTATTGACGATGAAACACAGAAATTGCATCGGAATTATATACAAAAGCACAATTCCGACTTAAGTACAAGAAGACTGACTCTTCTTACTGTCTATGTTTTGCACCATTCCTTTGCCACAAGTTACAGATTCCGATGCTTCACTTCAGTTTTACTGTATCCCTCATTCCTCCTTATTGACGATGATACGCAGAAAATGCATTTTAATTAAATACAAAAGGCACAATGCTGTCTTAAGCACAAGAAGACTGACTCTTCTTACTGTCTATGTTTTGAACCATTCCTGTGACACTAGTTATAGATTCCGATGCTTCACCTGACGTTTACTGTATCCCTCTGACCTTCTTATTGACGATGAAACACAAAAATTGCATCGGAATTAAATACAAAATGAACAATGCCGACTCAAGTACAAGAAGACTGGCCCTTCTTATTGTCTATGCTTTGAACCACTCCTGTGACACTAGTTATAGATTCCGATGCTTCACTTCAGGTTTACTGCATCCCTCTGACTTTCTTATTGACGATGGAACGCAGAAATTGCATCGGAATCATATACAAAAGGCACAATGATGACTTAAGTACAAGAAAACTGACTCTTCTTACTGTCTATGTTTTGAACCATTCCTGTGACACTAGTTATAGATTCCGATGCTTTACTTCAGGTTTACTGTATCTCTCTGACCATCTTATTGACGATGAAACACAGAAATTGAATCTTAATTGAATACAAAAGGCACAATGCCGACTTAAGTACAAGAAGACTGACTCTTCTTACTGTCTATGTTTTGGACCATTCCTGTCACACTAGTTATAGATTCCGATGCCTCACTTCAGGTTTACTGTATCCCTCTGACCTTCTTATTGACGATCAAACACAGAAGTTGCATCGGAATTATATACAAAGGGCACAATGCCGACTTAAGTACAAGAAGACTGACTCTTTTTACTGTCTATGTTTTGCACCATTCCTTCGACACAGGTTACAGATTCCGATGCTTCACTTCAGTTTTACTGTATCCCTCTGACCTTCTTATTGACGATGAAACAAAGAAGTTGCATCGGAATTAAATTCAAAATGCACAATGCCGACTTAAGTAGAAGAAGACTGACCCTTCCTACTGTCTATGTGTTGAACCATTCCTGTGACACAAGTTATAGATTCCGATACTTCACTCCTGGTTTGCTGTATCCCTTGGACCTTCTTAATGACGATGAAACACAGAAATTGCATCGGAATTAAATACAAAAGGCACAGTGCCGACTTAAGTATAAGAAGACTGACTCTACTTTTTGTCTATGATTTGTACCATTCCTGTGACACTAGTTATAGATTCCGATGCTTCACTCCAGGTTTACTGTATCCCTTCGACTTTCTTATTGACGATGAAGCACAGAAATTGCATCGGAATTAAATAGAAAAGGCGCAATGCCGACATAGGTAGAAGAAGTTTGACTCTTCTTACTGTCTATGATTTGAACCATTCCTGTGACTCTAGTTAAAGATTCCGATGTTTCAATTTAGGTTTACTGTATCCCCCTGACCTTCTTATTGGCGATGAAACACAGAATTTTGCATCGGAATTAAATAGAAAAGCGCAATGCCGACTTAAGAACAAGAAGACTGACACTTCTTACTGTCTATGTTTTGAACCATTCCTATGACACTAGTTATAGATTCCGATGCTTCACTTCACGTTTATTGTATACCTTGGACCTTCTTCTTTACGACGAAACACAGAAGTTGCATCGGAATTAAATAGAAAAGGCACAATGCCGACTTAAGGACAAGAAGACTGACTCATCTTATTGTCTATGTTATGAACCATTCCTGTGACGCTAGTTACAGATTCCGATGCTTCACTTCAGGTTTACTGTATCCCGTTGACCTTCTTATTGACGCTGAAACACAGAAATTGCATCGGAATTAAATAGATAAGGCACAATGCCGACTTAAGTACAAGAAGACTGACTCTTCCTACTGTCTATGTTTTGAACCATTCCTGTGACACTAGTAATAGATTCCGATGCTTCACTTCAGGTTTACTGTATCCCTTGGACCTTCTTATTGACGATGAAACACAGAAATTCCATCGGAATTAAATACAAAAGGCACAATGCCGACTTAAGGACAAGAAGGCGGGCTCTTCTTACCGTCTATGTTTTGAAACTTTCCTGTGAGACCAGTTTTAGATTACGATGCTTCACTTCAGGTTTACTGTATCCCTTGGACCTTCTTATTAACGATGAAACACAGAAATTGCATCGGAATTAAATACAAAATACACAATGCCGTCATAAGTACACGAAGACTGACTCTTCATACTGTCTGTTATGAACCTACCCTGTGAGACCAGTTTTAGATTCCAATGCTTCACCTCAGGTTTACTGTATCCCTTGGACCTCTTTATTGACGATGAAACACAGAAATTGCATCGGAATTAAATACAAATGACACAATGCCTATTTATGAACAAGATAACTGACTCTTCTTACTGTCTATGTTTAATCCATTCCTGTGAGACCAGTTTTAGATCTCGATGCTTCACTTCAGATTTACTGTATCCCTTGGACCTTCTTATTGAGGATGAAACTCGGAAATTGCATCGGAATTAAATACAAAGGGCACAATGCCGACATAAGTACAAGCACACTGACTCTTCATTCTGTCTATGTTTTGAACCATTCCTGTGACACAAGTTATAGATTCCGATGCTTCACTCCAGGTTTACTGTATCTCTTGGACCTTCTTATAGACGTTGAAACACAGAAATTGCATCGGAATTAAGCACAATAGGCACAATGCCGAGTTAATTACAAGAAGACTGACTCTTCTTACTGTCTATGTTTTGTACCATTCATGTGACACTAGTTATAGATTCCGATGCTTCACTCCAGGTTTACTATATCCCATGGACCGTCGTATTGACGATGAAACACAGAAATTGCATCGGAATGAAATTGAAATGGCACAATGCCGACTTAAGTACAAGAAGACTGATTCTTCTTACTGACTATGTTTTGAACCATTCCTGTGACACAAGTTATAGATTCCGATACTTCACTTCAGGTTTACTGTATCCCTTGGACTTTCTTATTGACGATGAAACACAGAAATTGCATCGGAATTGAATAGAAACGGCACAATGCCGACTTAAGTACAAGTAGACTGACTCTTGCTACTGTCTATGTTTTGAACCATTGCTGTGACACTTGTTATAGATTCCGATGTTTCACTTAAGGTTTACTGTATCCCTCTTACCTTCTTATTGACGAAGAAACACAGAAATTGCATCGGAATTAAATACAAGAGGCACAATGCCAACATAAGTACAAGAATACGGACTCTTCTTACTGTCTATGCTTTGAACCATCCCTGTGACACTAGTTATAGATTCCGTGCTTTACACCAGGTTTACTGTATCCCTCGGACCTTCTTATTTACGATGAAACACTGAAATTGCATCGGAATTAAATACAAAAGGTACAATGCCGACTTAAGTACATGAAGACTGACTCTTCTTACTGACTATGATTTGAATCATTCCTGTGACACTAGTTATAGATTCCGATGCTTCACTTCAGGTTTACTGTATACCTTGGACCTTCTTATTGACGATGAAACACAGAAATTGCATCCGAATTAAATACAAAAGGCACAATGCCGACTTAAGTACAAGAAGACTGACTCTTCTTAGTGTCTATGTTTTGAACCATTCCTGTGACACTAGTTATAGATTCCGATGCTTCACTCCAGGTTCACTGTATCCCTTAAGCCTTCTTATTGACGATGAAACACAGAAATTGCATCGGAATTAAATAGAAAAGGCACAATGCCGACTTAAGTACAAGAAGACTGACTCATCCCACTGTCTATGATGTGAACCATTCCTGTGACACTAGTTTTTGATTCCGATGCTTCACTCCTGGTTTGCTGTATCCCTTAGACCTTCTTATTGACGATGAAACACAGAAATTGCATCGGAATAAAATACAAATGGTACAATGCCGACCTAAGTCCAAGAAGACTGACTCTTCTTACTGTCTATGCTTTGAACCATTCCTGTGAACTAGTTATAGATTCCGATGCTTCACTCCTGGTTTACTGTATCACTTGGACCTTCTTATTGACGAGTAAACACAAAAATTGCATCGGAATTAAATAGAAAAGGTACAATGCCAACTTAAGTACAAGAAGACTGACTCATCTTACTGACTATGTTTTGAAACATTCCTGTGACACTAGTTATAGATTCCGATGCTTCACTTCAGGTTTACTGTATCCCTTGGACATTCGTACTGACGATGAAGCACAGAAATTGCATCGGAAATAAATAGAAAAGATACAATGACGACATAAATACAAGAAGACAGACTCTTCCTACTGTCTATGTTTTGAACCACTCCTGTGACACTACTTATAGATTCCGATGCTTCACTACTGGTTTACTGTATCCCTCTGACCTTCTTATTGACGATGAAACACAGAAATTGCATCGGAATTAAATAAAAAGGCACAATGCCGACTTAAGTACAAGAAGACTGACTCTTCCTTCTGTCTATGTTTTGAACCGTTAATGTGACACTAGTTAAAGATTCCGATGCTTCACTCCATGTTTACTGAATCCCTTGGACCTTCTTATTGACGATGAAACACAGAAATTGCATCGGAATTAAATAAAAAGGCACAATGCCGACTTAAGTACAAGTAGACTGACTCTTCCTTCTGTCTATGTTTTGAACCATTAATGTGACACTAGTTATAGATTCCGATGCTTCACTTAAGGTTTACTGTATCCCTCTGACCTTCTTATTGACGATGAAACACAGAAATTGCATCAGAATTAAATAGAAAAGGCACAGTACTGACTTAAGAACAAGAAGACTGACTCTTCTTACTGTCTATGATTTGAACCATTCCTGTGACACTAGTTATGGATTCCGATGCTTTACTTCAGGTTTATTGGATCCCTTTGACCTTCTTATTGACGATGAAACACAGAAATTGGATTGGAGTTAAATACAAAAGGCACAATGCCGACTTAAGTACAAGAAGACTGACTCTTCTTACTGAGTATGATTTGAAAAATTCCTGTGACACTAGTTATAGATTCCGATGATTCACTTCAGGTTTACTGTATCCCTTGGACATTCTTATTGACAATGAAGCACAGAAATTGCATCGGAATTAAATAGATAAGGCACAATGCCGACTTAAGTACAAGAAGACTAACTCTTCCTACTGTCTATGTTTTTAACCATTCCTGTGACACTAGTTATAGATTCCGATGCTTCACTACAGGTTTACTGTATCCCTCTGACCTTCTTATTGACGATTAAACACAGATATTGCATCGGAATTAAATAAAAAGGCACAATGCCGACTTAAGTACAAGAAGACTGACTCTTCCTACTGTCTATGCTTTGAACCGTTCCTGTGACACTAGTTATAGATTCCGGTGCTTCACTTCAGGTTTACTGCATCCCTTGGACCTTCTTATTGACGATGAAACACAGAAATTGCATCGGAATTAAATACAAAAGGCACAATGCCGACATAAGAACAAGAAGACGGGCTCTTCTTACCGTCTATGATTTGAACCTTTCCTGTGAGACCAGTTTTAGATGACGATGCTTCACTTCAGGTTTACTGTATCCCTTGGACCTTCTTATTAACGATGAATCACAGAAATTGCATCGGAATTATATACAAAATCCACAATGCCGTCATAAGTACACGAAGACTGACTCTTCTTACTGTCTGTTATGAACCTACGCTGTGTGACCAGTTTCAGATTCCAATGCTTCACCTCAGGTTTACTGTATCCCTTGGACCTTCTTATTGACGATGAAACAAAGAAATTGCATCGGAATTAAATACAAATGGCACAATGCCTATTTATGAACAAGAAGACTGACTCTTCTTACTGTCTATGTTTAAACCATTCCTGTGAGACCAGTTTTAGATTTCAATGCTTCACTTCAGGTTTACTGTATCCCCTGGACCTTCTTATCGACGATGAAACTCAGTATTTGCAACGGAATTAATTACAAAGGGCACAATGCCGACATAAGTACAAGCACACTGACTCTTCTTTCTGTCTATGTTTTGAACCATTCCTGTGACACAAGTTATAGATTCCGATGCTTCACTCCAGGTTTACTGTATCCATTGGACCTTCTTATTGACGATGAAACACAGAAATCGCATCGGAATTAAATACAATAGGCACAATGCCGACTTAATTCAAGAAGACTGACTCTTCATACTGTCTATGTTTTGAACCATTCATGTGACACTAGTTATGGATTCCGATGCTTCACTCCATGTTTACTGTATCCCATGGACCTTCGTATTGACGATGAAACACAGAAATTGCATCGGAATTAAATTGAAAAGGCACAATGCCGTATTAAGTACAAGAAGACTGACACTTCTTACTGACTATGTTTTGAACCATTCCTGTGACACTAGTTAGGGAGATTCCGATGCTTCACTTCAGGTTTACTGTATCCCTTTGACCTTCTTATTTACGATGAAACACAGAAATTGCATCGGAATTAAATACAAAGGGCACAATGCCGACTTAAGTACAAGAAGACTGACTCTTCCTACTGTCTATGTTTTGAACCATTCCTGTGACACTAGTTATAGATTCCGATACTTCACTCCTGGTTTTCCGTATCCCTTGGACCTTCTTATTGACGATGAAACACAGAAATTGTATCGGAATTAAATACAAAAGGCACAATGCCGACTTAAGTACAAGAAGACTGACTCATCTTACTGACTATGTTTTGAACCATTCCTGTGACACTAGTTATAGATTCCGATGCTTCACTCCAGGTTTACTGTATCCCTTGGACCTCCTTAATGACGATGAAACACAGAAATTGCATCGGAATGAAATACAAAAGGCACAATGCCGACTTAAGTACAAGAAGACTGACTCTACTTACTGTCTATGTTTTAACCATTCTTGTGACACTAGTTATAGATTCCGATGCTTCACTCCAGGTTTACTGTATCCCTTGGACCTTCTTATTGACGATGAAACACAGAAAATGCATCGGAAGTAAATAGATAAGGTACAATGCCAACTTAAGTACAAGAAGACCGACTCATCTTACTAACTATGTTTTGATACATTCCTGTGACACTAGTTATAGATTCCGATGCTTCACTTCAGGTTTACTGTATCCCTTGGACTTTCTTACTGACGATGACGCACAGAAATTGCATCGGAAATAAATAGAAATGGCACAATGCCGACATAAGTACAAGAAGACTGACTCTTCCTACTGTCTATGCTTTGAACCATTCCTGTGACACTAGTTATAGATTCCGATGCTTCACTACTGGTTTACTGTATCCCTCTGACCTTCTTATTGACGATGAAACACAGAAATTGCATCAGAATTTAATAGAAAAGGCACAATGCCGTCTTAAGAACTAGAAGACTGACTCTTCTTACTGTTTATATTTTGAACCATTCCTGTGACTCTAGTTATAGATTCCGATGCTTCACTTCAGGTTTACTGTATCCCTTGGACCATCTTATTGACGACGAAACACAGAAATTGCATCGGAATTGAATAGAAAAGCCACAATGCCGACTTAAGTACAAGAAGACTGTTTCATCTTACTGTCTATGTATTGAACCATTCCTGTGACCCTCGTTACAGATTCCGATGCTTCACTTCAGGTTTACTGTATACCTTGGACCTTCTTATTGACGATGAAACACAGAAATTGCTTCGGAATTAAATACAAAAGGCACAATGCCGACTTAAGGACAAGAAGACGGGCTCTTCTCACCGTCTATGATTTGAACCTTTCTTGTGAGACCAGTTTTAGATGACGATGCTTCACTTCAGGTTTACTGTATCCCTTGGACGTTCTTATTAACGATGAAACACAGAAATGGCATCGGAATTAAATACAAAATGCACAATGCCGTCATAAGTACACGAAGACTGACACTTCTTACTGTCTGTTATGAACCTACCCTGTGAGACCAGTTTTAGATTCCAATGCTTCACCTCAGGTTTACTGTATCCCTTGGACCTTCTTATTGACGATAAAACACAGAAATTGCATCGGAATTAAATACAAATGGCACAATGCCTATTTATGAACAAGAAGACTGACTCTTCTTACTGTCTATGTTTAAACCATTCCTGTGAGACCAGTTTTAGATTTAGATGCTTCCCTTCAGGTTTTCTGTTTCCCTTGGACCTTCTTATTGACGATGAAACACAGAAATTGCATCGGAAATAAATACAAAAATCACAATGCCGACTTAAGTACCCGAAGACTGACTCCTCCTACTGTCTATGTTTTAAACCATTCCTGTGGCACTAGTTACAGATTCCGATGCTTCTCTTCAGGTTTACTGTATCCCTTGGACCGTCTTATTGACCATGAAAGACATAAATTGCATCGGGATTCAATACAACAGGCTCAATGCCGACTTGAGCACAAGAAGACTGACATTACTTACTGACTATGTTTTGAACCACTCCTGTGACAGTAGTTATAGATTCCGATGCTTAACTTCAGGTTTACTGTATCCCTTGGACCCTCTTATAGACGACGAAAAACAGAAATTGCATCGGAATTAAATACAAAAGGCACAATTCCGACTTAACTACAAGAATACTGACTCTTCTTACTGTCTATGTTTTGAACCATCGCTGAGACACTAGTTATGGATTCGGATGCTTCACTCCAGGTTTACTGTATCCCTTGGACCTTCTTATTGACGATGAAACACAGAAAATGCATCGGAAGTAAATAGAAAAGGTACAATGCCAACTAAAGTACAAGAAGATTGACTCATCTTACTAACTATGTTTTGAAACATTCCTGTGACACTAGTTATAGATTCCGATGCTTCACTACAGATTTACTGTATCCCTCTGACCTTCTTATTGACGATGAAACACAGAAATTGCATCGGACTTAAATAAAAAGGCACAATGCCGACTTAAGTACAAGAAGACTGACTCTTCCTACTGTCTATGTTTTGAACCATTCCTGTGACACCAGTTATATATTCCGCTGCTTCACTTCAGGTTTACTGCATCCCTCTGACCTTCTTATTGACGATGAAACACAGAAATTGCATCAGAATTAAATAGAAAAGGCACAATGCCGACTTAAGGACTAGAAGACTGACTCTTCTTACTGTTTCTATTTTGAACCATTCCTGTGACTCTAGTTATAGATTCCGATGCTTCACTTCAGGTTTACTGTATCCCTTGCACCTCCTTAATGACGATGAAACACAGAAATTGCATCGGAATTAAATACAAAAGGCACAATGCTGACTTAAGTACAAGAAGACTGACTCTACTTACTGTCTATGCTTTGAACCATTCCTGTGACACTAGTTATAGATTCCGATGCTTCACTCCAGGTTCACTGTATCTCTTGGACCTTCTTACTGACGATGAAACACAGAAAATGCATCGGAAGTAAATAGAAAAGGAACAATGCCAACTTAAGTACAAGAAGACTGACTCATCTTACTAACTATGTTTTGAAACATTCCTGTGACACTAGTTATAGATTCCGATGCTTCACTCCATGTTTACTGTATCCCTTGGACCTCCTTAATGACGATGAAACACAGAAATTGCATCTGAATTAAATACAAAAGGCACAATGCCGACTTAAGAGCAAGAAGACGGGCTCTTCTCACCGTCTATGATTTGAACCTTTCCTGTGAGACCACTTTTAGATGACGATGCTTCACTTCAGGTTTACTGTATCCCTTGGACCTTCTTATTAACGATGAAACACAGAAATTGCATCGGAATTAAATACAAAATGCACAATGCCGTCATAAGTACACGAAGACTGACTCTTCTTACTGTCTGTTATGAAACTACCCTGTGAGACCAGTTTTAGATTCCAATGCTTCACCTCAGGTTTACTGTATCCCTTGGACCTTCTTATTGACGATGAAACACAGAAATTGCATCGGAATTAAATACAAATGGCACAATGCCTATTTATGAACAAGAAGACTGTCTCTTCTTACTGTCTATGTTTAAACCATTCCTGTGAGACCAGTTTTAGATTTAGATGCTTCACTTCAGGTTTACTGTATCCCTTGGAGCTTCATATTGACGATGAAACACAGAAATTGCATCGGAATTAAATACAAAAATCACAATGCCGACTTAAGTACAAGAAGACTGACTCTTCCTACTGTCTATGTTTTAAACCATTCCTGTGGCACTAGTTACAGATTCCGATGCTTCACTTCAGGTTTACTGTATCCCTTGGACCTTCTTATTGACGATGAAAGACATAAATTGCATCGGAATTAAATACAACAGGCTCAATGCCGACTTGAGCACAAGAAGACTGACTCTTCTTACTGACTATGTTTTGAACCACTCCTGTGACAGTAGTTATAGATTCCGATGCTTAACTTCAGGTTTACTGTATCCCTTGGACCCTCTTATAGACGATGAAACACAGAAATTGCATCGGAATTAAATATAAAAGGCACAATTCCGACTTAAGTACAAGAACACTGACTCTTCTTACTGTCTATGTTTTGAACCATCGCTGAGACACTAGTTATGGATTCCGATGCATCACTCCAGGTTTATTGTATCCCTTGGACCTTCTTATTGACGATGAAACACAGAAATTGCATGGTAATTTAATACAAAAGGCACAATGCCGACATAAGTGCAAGAATACAGACTCTTCTTACTGTCTATGTTTTGAACCATCCCTGTGACACTAGTTATAGATTCCGATGCTTCACACCAGGTTTACTCCATCCCTTGGACCTTCTTATTTACAGTGAAACACAGAAATTGCTTCGGAATTAAATACAAAAGGTACAATGCCGACTTAAGTACATGAAGACTGACACTTCTTTCTGACTATGATTTGAATCATTCCTGTGACACTAGTTATAGATTCCGATGCTTCACTTCAGGTTTACTGTATCCCTTGGACCTTCATATTGACGATGAAACACAGAAATTGCATCGGAATTAAATACAAAAGGCACAATGCCGACTTAAGTACAAGAAGACTGACTCTTCCTACTGTCTATGTTTTTAACCATTTTTTTGACACTAGTTATAGATTGCGATGCTTCACTACAGGTTTACTGTATCCCTTGGACCTTCTTATTGACGATGAAACACAGAAATTGCATCGGAATTAAATACAAAATGCACAATGCCGACTTAAGTACAAGAAGACTGTCTCGTCTTACTGTCCACGTTTGAACCATTCCTGTGACACTAGTTATATATTCCGATGCTTCACTTCAGGTTTACTGTATCACTCAGACCTTCTTATTGACGATGAAACACAGAAATCGTATCGGAATAAAATACAAAAGGCACAATGATGACTTAAGTACAAGAAGACTGACTCTTCCTACTCTCTATGTTTTGAACCATTCCTGTGACACTTGTTATAGATTCAGATGCTTCACTCCATGTTTACTGTATCCCTTGGAACTCGTTAATGACGATGAAACACAGAAATTGCATCGGAATTAAATACAAAAGGCACAATGCTGACTTAAGTACAAGAAGACTGACTCTACTTACTGTCTATGCTTTGAACCATTCCTGTGACACTAGTTATAGATTCCGATGCTTCACTCCAGGTTCACTGTATCTCTTGGACCTTCTTATTGGCGATGAAACACAGAAAATGCATCGGAAGTAAATAGAAAAGGCACAATGCCGACTTAAGTACAAGAAGACTGACTCTTCCTACTGTCTATGCTTTTAACCATTCCTTTGACACTAGTTATAGATTGCGATGCTTCACTACAGGTTTACTGTATCCCTTGGACCTTCTTATTTACGATGAAAGACATAAATTGCATCGGAATTAAATACAAAAGGCTCAATGCCGACTTATTCACAAGAAACCTGACTCTTCTTACTGACTATGTTTTGAACCACTCCTGTGACAGTAGTTATAGATTCCGATGCTTAACTTCAGGTTTACTGTATCCCTCTGACCTTTTTATTAACGATGAAACACAGAAATTGCATCGGAATTAAATACAATAGGCACAATGCCGACTTTAGTACAAGAATACTGACTCTTCCTACTGTCTATGTTTTGAACCATCGCTGAGACACTTGTTATAGATTCCGATGGTTCACACCAGGTTTACTGTATCCCTTGGACCTTCTTATTGACGACGAAACACAGAAATTGGATCGGAATTAAATAGAAAAGGCACAATGCCGACTTAAGTACAAGAAGACTGACTCATCTTACTGTCTATGTTTTGAACCATTCCTGTGACGCTAGTTACAGATTCCGATGCTTCACTTCAGGCTTACTGGATCCCTTTGACCTTCTTATTGACGATGAAACACAGAAATTGGATCGGAGTTAAATACAAAAGGCACAATGCCGACTTAAGTACAAGAAGACTGACTCTTCTTACTGACTATGATTTGAAAAATTCCTGTGACACTAGTTATAGATTCCGATGCTTCACTTCAGGTTTACTGTATCCCTTGGACATTCATATTGACGATGAAGCACAGAAATTGCATCGGAATAATTAGAAAAGGCACAATGCCGACTTAAGTAAAAGAAGACTGACTCTTCCTACTGTCTATGTTTTTAACCATTCCTGTGACACTAGTTATAGATTCCGATGCTTCACTACAGGTTTACTGTATCCCTCTGACCTTCTTATTGACGATGAAACACAGATATTGCATCGGAATTAAATAAAAAGGCACAATGCCGACTTAAGTACAAGAAGACTGACTCTTCCTACTGACTATGCTTTGAACCATTCCTGTGACACTAGTTATAGATTCCGGTGCTTCACTTCAGGTTTACTGTATCCCTTGGACCTTCTTATTAACGATGAAACACAGAAATTGCATCGGAATTAAATACAAAAAGCACAATCCCGACTTAAGAACAAGAAGACGGGCTCTTCTTAACGTCTATGATTTGAACATTTCCTGTGAGACCAGTTTTAGATGACGATGCTTCACTTCAGGTTTACTGTATCCCATGGACCTTCTTAAAAACGATGAAACACAGAAATTGCATCGGAATTAAATACAAAATGCACAATGCCGTCATAAGTACACGAAGACTGACTCTTCTTACTGTCTGTTATGAACCTACCCTGTGAGACCAGTTTTACATTCCAATGCTTCACCTCAGGTTTACTGTATCCCTTGGACCTTCTTATTGACGATGAAACACAGAAATTGCATCGGAATTAAATACAATAGGCACAATGCCGACTTAAGTACAAGTAGACTGACTCTTCCTACTGTCTATGTTTTGAACCATTCCTGTGACACTTGTTATAGATTCCGATGCTTCACTCCAGGCTTACTGTATCCCTTGGACCTTCTTATTGACGATGAAACACAGAAATTGCATAGGAATTAAATAGAAAAGGTACAATGCCAACTTAAGTACAAGAAGACTGACTCATCTTACTAACTATGTTTTGAAACATTCCTGTGACACTAGTTATAGATTCCGATGCTTCACGTCAGGTTTACTGTATCCGTTGGACTTTCTTACTGACGATGACGCACATAAATTGCATCGGAATTAAATACAAAATGCTCAATGCCGACTTGAGCACAAGAAGACTGACTCTTCTTACTGACTATGCTTTGAACAATTCCTGTGACACTAGTTTTTGATTCCGATGCTTCACTTCAGGTTTACTGTATCCCTCTGACCTTCTTATTGACGATGAAACACAGAAATTCCATCGGAATTAAATACAAAAGGCACATTGCCGACTTAAGTACATGAAGACTGACTCTTCTTACTGACTATGTTTTGAACCATTGCTGTGACACTAGTTATAGATTCCGATGCTTCACTCCAGGTTTACTGTATCCCTTGGACCTCCTTAATGACGATGAAACACAGAAATTGCATCGGAATTAAATACAAAAGGCACAATGCCGACTTAAGTACAAGAAGACTGACTCTACTTACTGTCTATTCTTTGAACCATTCCTGTGACACTAGTTATAGATTCCGATGCTTCACTCCAGGCTTACTGTATCCCTTGGACCTTCTTATTGACGATGAAACACAGAAATTGCATAGGAATTAAATAGAAAAGGTACAATGCCAACTTAAGTACAAGAAGACTGACTCATCTTACTAACTATGTTTTGAAACATTCCTGTGACACTAGTTATAGATTCCGATGCTTCACGTCAGGTTTACTGTATCCGTTGGACTTTCTTACTGACGATGACGCACAGAAATTGCATCGGAAATAAATAGAAAAGGCACAATGCCGACATAAATACAAGAAGACTGACTCTTCTTACTGTCTATGTTTTGAACCACTCCTGTGACACTGGTTATAGATTCCGGTGCTTCACTACAGGTTTACTGTATCCCTCTGACCTCCTTATTGACGATGAAACACAGAATTTGCATCGGAATTAAATAAAAAGGCACAATGCCGACTTAAGTACAAGAAGACTGACTCTTCCTACTGTCTATGTTTTGAACCATTCCTGTGACACTAGTTATAGATTCCGATGCTTCACTTCAGGTTTACTGTATCCCTCTGACCTTCTTATTGACGATGAAACACAGAAATTGCATCAGTATTAAATAGAAAACGCACAATGCCGACTTAAGAACTAGAAGACTGACTCTTCTTACTGTCTATGCTTTGAACCATTCCTGTGACACTAGTTATAGATTCCGATGCTTCACTTCAGGTTTACTGTATCCCTTGGACCATCTTATTGACGACGAAACACAGAAATTGCATCGGAATTAAAAAGAAAAGGCACAATGCCGACTTAAGTACAAGAAGACTGTTTCATTTTACTGTCTATGTATTGAACCATTCCTGTGACCCTAGTTACAGATTCCGATGCTTCACTTCAGGTTTACTGTATCCCTTGTACCTTCTTATTGACGATGAAACACAGAAATTTCATCGGAATTAAATACAAAAGGCACAATGCCGACTTAACAACAAGAAGACGGGCTCTTCTTACCGTCTATGATTTGCACCTTTCCTGTGAGACCAGTTTTAGATGACGATGCTTCACTTCAGGTTTACTGTATCCCTTGGACCTTCTTATTAACGATGAAACACAGAAATTGCATCGGAATTAAATACAAAATGCACAATGCCGTCATAAGTACACGAAGACTGACTCTTCTTACTGTCTGTTATGAACCTACCCTGTGAGACCAGTTTTAGATTCCAATGTTTCACCTCAGGTTTACTGTATTCCTTGGACCTTCTTATTGACTATGAAACACAGAAATTGCATCGGAATTAAATACGAAAATCACAATGCCGTCTTAAGTACAAGAAGAATGACTCTTCCTACTGTCTATGTTTTAAACCATTCCTGTGGCACTAGTTATAGATTCCGTAGCTTCACTTCAGGTTTACTGTATCCCTTCGACCTTCTTATTGACGATGAAACACATAAATTGCAACGGAATTAAATACAACAGGCTCAATGGCGACTTGAGCACAAGAAGACTGACTCTTCTTACTGACTATGTTTTGAACTACTCCTGTGACAGTAGTTTTACATTCCGATGCTTAACTTCAGGTTTACTGTATCCCTTCGACCCTCTTATAGACCATGAAACACAGAAATTGCTTCGTAATTAAATTCAAAAGGCACAATGCCGACTTAAGTACAAGAATACTGACTCTTCTTACTGTCTATGTTTTGAACCATAGCTGAGACACTAGTTATGGATTCCGATGCTTCACTCCAGGTTTACTGTATCCCTTGGACCTTCTTATTGACGATGAAACACAGAAATTGCATGGGAATTAAATACAAAAGGCACAATGCCGACATAAGTGCAAGACTACTGACTCTTCTTACTGTCTACGATTTGAACCATCCCTGTGACACTAGTTATAGATTCCGATGCTTCACTACAGGTTTACTGTATCCCTCTGACCTTCTTATTGACGATGAAACACAGAAATTGCATCGGAATTAAATAAAAAGGCACAATGCCGACTTAAGTACAAGAAGACTGACTCTTCTTAGTGTCTATGTTTTGAACCATTCCTGTGACACTAGTTATAGATTCCGATGCTTCACTCCAGGTTCACTGTATCCCTTAAGCCTTCTTATTGACGATGAAACACAGAAATTGCATCGGAATTAAATAGAAAAGGCACAATGCCGACTTAAGTACAAGAAGACTGACTCATCCCACTGTCTATGATGTGAACCATTCCTGTGACACTAGTTTTTGATTCCGATGCTTCACTTCAGGTTTACTGTATCCCTCTGAGCTTCTTATAGACGATGAAACACAGAAATTGCTTCGGAATTAAATACGAAAGGCACAAGGCCGACTTAAGTACAAGAGGACTGACTCTCCTTATTGACTATGTTTTGAACCATTCCTGTGACACTAGTTATAGATTCCGATGCTTCACTTCAGGTTTACTGTATCCCTTTGACCTTCTTATTGACGATGAAACACAGAAATTGCATCGGAATTAAATACAAAAGGCACAATGCCGACTTAAGTACAAGAAGACTGTCTCTTCTTACTGTCCATGTTTGAATCATTCCTGTGACACTAGTTATAGATTCCGATGCTTCACTTCAGGTTTAATGTATCGCTCAGACTTTCTTACTGACGATGAAACACAGAAATCGTATCGGAATAAAATACGAAAGCCACAATGATGACTTAAGTACAAGAAGACTGACTCTTACTACTGTCTATGTTTTGAACCATTCCTGTGACACTAGTTATAGATTCCGATGCTTCACTTCAGGTTTACTGTATCCCTCTGACCTTCTTGTTGACGATGAAACAAAGAAATTGCATCGGAATTAAATTCAAAAGGCACAATACCGACTTAAGTACAAGAAGACTGACTCTTCCTACTGTCTATGTTTTGAACCATTCCTGTGACACTAGTTATAGATTCCGATGCTTCACTCCTGGTTTGCTGTATCCCTTAGACCTTCTTATTGACGATGAAACACAGAAATTGCATCGGAATAAAATACAAATGGTACAATGCCGACCTAAGTCCAAGAAGACTGACTCTTCTTACTGTCTATGCTTTGAACCATTCCTGTGAACTAGTTATAGATTCCGATGCTTCACTCCTGGTTTACTGTATCACTTGGACCTTCTTATTGACGAGTAAACACAAAAATTGCATCGGAATTAAATAGAAAAGGTACAATGCCAACTTAAGTACAAGAAGACTGACTCATCTTACTGACTATGTTTTGAAACATTCCTGTGACACTAGTTATAGATTCCGATGCTTCACTTCAGGTTTACTGTATCCCTTGGACATTCGTACTGACGATGAAGCACAGAAATTGCATCGGAAATAAATAGAAAAGATACAATGACGACATAAATACAAGAAGACAGACTCTTCCTACTGTCTATGTTTTGAACCACTCCTGTGACACTACTTATAGATTCCGATGCTTCACTACTGGTTTACTGTATCCCTCTGACCTTCTTATTGACGATGAAACACAGAAATTGCATCGGAATTAAATAAAAAGGCACAATGCCGACTTAAGTACAAGAAGACTGACTCTTCCTTCTGTCTATGTTTTGAACCGTTAATGTGACACTAGTTAAAGATTCCGATGCTTCACTCCATGTTTACTGAATCCCTTGGACCTTCTTATTGACGATGAAACACAGAAATTGCATCGGAATTAAATAAAAAGGCACAATGCCGACTTAAGTACAAGAAGACTGACTCTTCCTTCTGTCTATGTTTTGAACCATTAATGTGACACTAGTTATAGATTCCGATGCTTCACTTAAGGTTTACTGTATCCCTCTGACCTTCTTATTGACGATGAAACACAGAAATTGCATCAGAATTAAATAGAAAAGGCACAGTACTGACTTAAGAACAAGAAGACTGACTCTTCTTACTGTCTATGATTTGAACCATTCCTGTGACACTAGTTATGGATTCCGATGCTTTACTTCAGGTTTATTGGATCCCTTTGACCTTCTTATTGACGATGAAACACAGAAATTGGATTGGAGTTAAATACAAAAGGCACAATGCCGACTTAAGTACAAGAAGACTGACTCTTCTTACTGAATATGATTTGAAAAATTCCTGTGACACTAGTTATAGATTCCGATGATTCACTTCAGGTTTACTGTATCCCTTGGACATTCTTATTGACAATGAAGCACAGAAATTGCATCGGAATTAAATAGATAAGGCACAATGCCGACTTAAGTACAAGAAGACTAACTCTTCCTACTGTCTATGTTTTTAACCATTCCTGTGACACTAGTTATAGATTCCGATGCTTCACTACAGGTTTACTGTATCCCTCTGACCTTCTTATTGACGATTAAACACAGATATTGCATCGGAATTAAATAAAAAGGCACAATGCCGACTTAAGTACAAGAAGACTGACTCTTCCTACTGTCTATGCTTTGAACCGTTCCTGTGACACTAGTTATAGATTCCGGTGCTTCACTTCAGGTTTACTGCATCCCTTGGACCTTCTTATTGACGATGAAACACAGAAATTGCATCGGAATTAAATACAAAAGGCACAATGCCGACATAAGAACAAGAAGACGGGCTCTTCTTACCGTCTATGATTTGAACCTTTCCTGTGAGACCAGTTTTAGATGACGATCCTTCACTTCAGGTTTACTGTATCCCTTGGACCTTCTTATTAACGATGAATCACAGAAATTGCATCGGAAGTATATACAAAATCCACAATGCCGTCATAAGTACACGAAGACTGACTCTTCTTACTGTCTGTTATGAACCTACCCTGTGTGACCAGTTTCAGATTCCAATGCTTCACCTCAGGTTTACTGTATCCCTTGGACCTTCTTATTGACGATGAAACAAAGAAATTGCATCGGAATTAAATACAAATGGCACAATGCCTATTTATGAACAAGAAGACTGACTCTTCTTACTGTCTATGTTTAAACCATTCCTGTGAGACCAGTTTTAGATTTCAATGCTTCACTTCAGGTTTACTGTATCCCCTGGACCTTTTTATCGACGATGAAACTCAGTATTTGCAACGGAATTAATTACAAAGGGCACAATGCCGACATAAGTACAAGCACACTGACTCTTCTTTCTGTCTATGTTTTGAACCATTCCTGTGACACAAGTTATAGATTCCGATGCTTCACTCCAGGTTTACTGTATCCATTGGACCTTCTTATTGACGATGAAACACAGAAATCGCATCGGAATTAAATACAATAGGCACAATGCCGACTTAATTCAAGAAGACTGACTCTTCATACTGTCTATGTTTTGAACCATTCATGTGACACTAGTTATGGATTCCGATGCTTCACTCCATGTTTACTGTATCCCATGGACCTTCGTATTGACGATGAAACACAGAAATTGCATCGGAATTAAATTGAAAAGGCACAATGCCGTATTAAGTACAAGAAGACTGACACTTCTTACTGACTATGTTTTGAACCATTCCTGTGACACTAGTTAGGGAGATTCCGATGCTTCACTTCAGGTTTACTGTATCCCTTTGACCTTCTTATTGACGATGAAACACAGAAATTGCATCGGAATTAAATACAAAGGGCACAATGCCGACTTAAGTACAAGAAGACTGACTCTTCCTACTGTCTATGTTTTGAACCATTCCTGTGACACTAGTTATAGATTCCGATGCTTCACTCCAGGTTTACTGTATCCCTTGGACCTCCTTAATGACGATGAAACACAGAAATTGCATCGGAATGAAATACAAAAGGCACAATGCCGACTTAAGTACAAGAAGACTGACTCTACTTACTGTCTATGTTTTAACCATTCTTGTGACACTAGTTATAGATTCCGATGCTTCACTCCAGGTTTACTGTATCCCTTGGACCTTCTTATTGACGATGAAACACAGAAAATGCATCGGAAGTAAATAGATAAGGTACAATGCCAACTTAAGTACAAGAAGACCGACTCATCTTACTAACTATGTTTTGATACATTCCTGTGACACTAGTTATAGATTCCGATGCTTCACTTCAGGTTTACTGTATCCCTTGGACTTTCTTACTGACGATGACGCACAGAAATTGCATCGGAAATAAATAGAAATGGCACAATGCCGACATAAGTACAAGAAGACTGACTCTTCCTACTGTCTATGCTTTGAACCATTCCTGTGACACTAGTTATAGATTCCGATGCTTCACTACTGGTTTACTGTATCCCTCTGACCTTCTTATTGACGATGAAACACAGAAATTGCATCAGAATTTAATAGAAAAGGCACAATGCCGTCTTAAGAACTAGAAGACTGACTCTTCTTACTGTTTATATTTTGAACCATTCCTGTGACTCTAGTTATAGATTCCGATGCTTCACTTCAGGTTTACTGTATCCCTTGGACCATCTTATTGACGACGAAACACAGAAATTGCATCGGAATTGAATAGAAAAGCCACAATGCCGACTTAAGTACAAGAAGACTGTTTCATCTTACTGTCTATGTATTGAACCATTCCTGTGACCCTCGTTACAGATTCCGATGCTTCACTTCAGGTTTACTGTATACCTTGGACCTTCTTATTGACGATGAAACACAGAAATTGCTTCGGAATTAAATACAAAAGGCACAATGCCGACTTAAGAACAAGAAGACGGGCTCTTCTCACCGTCTATGATTTGAACCTTTCTTGTGAGACCAGTTTTAGATGACGATGCTTCACTTCAGGTTTACTGTATCCCTTGGACGTTCTTATTAACGATGAAACACAGAAATGGCATCGGAATTAAATACAAAATGCACAATGCCGTCATAAGTACACGAAGACTGACACTTCTTACTGTCTGTTATGAACCTACCCTGTGAGACCAGTTTTAGATTCCAATGCTTCACCTCAGGTTTACTGTATCCCTTGGACCTTCTTATTGACGATAAAACACAGAAATTGCATCGGAATTAAATACAAATGGCACAATGCCTATTTATGAACAAGAAGACTGACTCTTCTTACTGTCTATGTTTAAACCATTCCTGTGAGACCAGTTTTAGATTTAGATGCTTCCCTTCAGGTTTTCTGTTTCCCTTGGACCTTCTTATTGACGATGAAACACAGAAATTGCATCGGAAATAAATACAAAAATCACAATGCCGACTTAAGTACCCGAAGACTGACTCCTCCTACTGTCTATGTTTTAAACCATTCCTGTGGCACTAGTTACAGATTCCGATGCTTCTCTTCAGGTTTACTGTATCCCTTGGACCGTCTTATTGACCATGAAAGACATAAATTGCATCGGGATTCAATACAACAGGCTCAATGCCGACTTGAGCACAAGAAGACTGACATTACTTACTGACTATGTTTTGAACCACTCCTGTGACAGTAGTTATAGATTCCGATGCTTAACTTCAGGTTTACTGTATCCCTTGGACCCTCTTATAGACGACGAAACACAGAAATTGCATCGGAATTAAATACAAAAGGCACAATTCCGACTTAACTACAAGAATACTGACTCTTCTTACTGTCTATGTTTTGAACCATCGCTGAGACACTAGTTATGGATTCGGATGCTTCACTCCAGGTTTACTGTATCCCTTGGACCTTCTTATTGACGATGAAACACAGAAAATGCATCGGAAGTAAATAGAAAAGGTACAATGCCAACTAAAGTACAAGAAGATTGACTCATCTTACTAACTATGTTTTGAAACATTCCTGTGACACTAGTTATAGATTCCGATGCTTCACTACAGATTTACTGTATCCCTCTGACCTTCTTATTGACGATGAAACACAGAAATTGCATCGGACTTAAATAAAAAGGCACAATGCCGACTTAAGTACAAGAAGACTGACTCTTCCTACTGTCTATGCTTTGAACCATTCCTGTGACACCAGTTATATATTCCGCTGCTTCACTTCAGGTTTACTGCATCCCTCTGACCTTCTTATTGACGATGAAACACAGAAATTGCATCAGAATTAAATAGAAAAGGCACAATGCCGACTTAAGGACTAGAAGACTGACTCTTCTTACTGTTTCTATTTTGAACCATTCCTGTGACTCTAGTTATAGATTCCGATGCTTCACTTCAGGTTTACTGTATCCCTTGGACCCTCTTATAGACGACGAAACACAGAAATTGCATCGGAATTAAATACAAAAGGCACAATTCCGACTTAACTACAAGAATACTGACTCTTCTTACTGTCTATGTTTTGAACCATCGCTGAGACACTAGTTATGGATTCGGATGCTTCACTCCAGGTTTACTGTATCCCTTTGACCTTCTTATTGACGATGAAACACAGAAATTGCATCGGAATTAAATACAAAAGGCACAATGCCGACTTAAGTACAAGAAGACTGTCTCTTCTTACTGTCCATGTTTGAATCATTCCTGTGACACTAGTTATAGATTCCGATGCTTCACTTCAGGTTTAATGTATCGCTCAGACTTTCTTACTGACGATGAAACACAGAAATCGTATCGGAATAAAATACGAAAGCCACAATGATGACTTAAGTACAAGAAGACTGACTCTTACTACTGTCTATGTTTTGAACCATTCCTGTGACACTAGTTATAGATTCCGATGCTTCACTTCAGGTTTACTGTATCCCTCTGACCTTCTTGTTGACGATGAAACAAAGAAATTGCATCGGAATTAAATTCAAAAGGCACAATACGGACTTAAGTACAAGAAGACTGACTCTTCCTACTGTCTATGTTTTGAACCATTCCTGTGACACTAGTTATAGATTCCGATGCTTCACTCCTGGTTTGCTGTATCCCTTAGACCTTCTTATTGACGATGAAACACAGAAATTGCATCGGAATAAAATACAAATGGTACAATGCCGACCTAAGTCCAAGAAGACTGACTCTTCTTACTGTCTATGCTTTGAACCATTCCTGTGAACTAGTTATAGATTCCGATGCTTCACTCCTGGTTTACTGTATCACTTGGACCTTCTTATTGACGAGTAAACACAAAAATTGCATCGGAATTAAATAGAAAAGGTACAATGCCAACTTAAGTACAAGAAGACTGACTCATCTTACTGACTATGTTTTGAAACATTCCTGTGACACTAGTTATAGATTCCGATGCTTCACTTCAGGTTTACTGTATCCCTTGGACATTCGTACTGACGATGAAGCACAGAAATTGCATCGGAAATAAATAGAAAAGATACAATGACGACATAAATACAAGAAGACAGACTCTTCCTACTGTCTATGTTTTGAACCACTCCTGTGACACTACTTATAGATTCCGATGCTTCACTACTGGTTTACTGTATCCCTCTGACCTTCTTATTGACGATGAAACACAGAAATTGCATCGGAATTAAATAAAAAGGCACAATGCCGACTTAAGTACAAGAAGACTGACTCTTCCTTCTGTCTATGTTTTGAACCGTTAATGTGACACTAGTTAAAGATTCCGATGCTTCACTCCATGTTTACTGAATCCCTTGGACCTTATTATTGACGATGAAACACAGAAATTGCATCGGAATTAAATAAAAAGGCACAATGCCGACTTAAGTACAAGAAGACTGACTCTTCCTTCTGTCTATGTTTTGAACCATTAATGTGACACTAGTTATAGATTCCGATGCTTCACTTAAGGTTTACTGTATCCCTCTGACCTTCTTATTGACGATGAAACACAGAAATTGCATCAGAATTAAATAGAAAAGGCACAGTACTGACTTAAGAACAAGAAGACTGACTCTTCTTACTGTCTATGATTTGAACCATTCCTGTGACACTAGTTATGGATTCCGATGCTTTACTTCAGGTTTATTGGATCCCTTTGACCTTCTTATTGACGATGAAACACAGAAATTGGATTGGAGTTAAATACAAAAGGCACAATGCCGACTTAAGTACAAGAAGACTGACTCTTCTTACTGAATATGATTTGAAAAATTCCTGTGACACTAGTTATAGATTCCGATGATTCACTTCAGGTTTACTGTATCCCTTGGACATTCTTATTGACAATGAAGCACAGAAATTGCATCGGAATTAAATAGATAAGGCACAATGCCGACTTAAGTACAAGAAGACTAACTCTTCCTACTGTCTATGTTTTTAACCATTCCTGTGACACTAGTTATAGATTCCGATGCTTCACTACAGGTTTACTGTATCCCTCTGACCTTCTTATTGACGATTAAACACAGATATTGCATCGGAATTAAATAAAAAGGCACAATGCCGACTTAAGTACAAGAAGACTGACTCTTCCTACTGTCTATGCTTTGAACCGTTCCTGTGACACTAGTTATAGATTCCGGTGCTTCACTTCAGGTTTACTGCATCCCTTGGACCTTCTTATTGACGATGAAACACAGAAATTGCATCGGAATTAAATACAAAAGGCACAATGCCGACATAAGAACAAGAAGACGGGCTCTTCTTACCGTCTATGATTTGAACCTTTCCTGTGAGACCAGTTTTAGATGACGATGCTTCACTTCAGGTTTACTGTATCCCTTGGACCTTCTTATTAACGATGAATCACAGAAATTGCATCGGAATTATATACAAAATCCACAATGCCGTCATAAGTACACGAAGACTGACTCTTCTTACTGTCTGTTATGAACCTACCCTGTGTGACCAGTTTCAGATTCCAATGCTTCACCTCAGGTTTACTGTATCCCTTGGACCTTCTTATTGACGATGAAACAAAGAAATTGCATCGGAATTAAATACAAATGGCACATTGCCTATTTATGAACAAGAAGACTGACTCTTCTTACTGTCTATGTTTAAACCATTCCTGTGAGACCAGTTTTAGATTTCAATGCTTCACTTCAGGTTTACTGTATCCCCTGGACCTTCTTATCGACGATGAAACTCAGTATTTGCAACGGAATTAATTACAAAGGGCACAATGCCGACATAAGTACAAGCACACTGACTCTTCTTTCTGTCTATGTTTTGAACCATTCCTGTGACACAAGTTATAGATTCCGATGCTTCACTCCAGGTTTACTGTATCCATTGGACCTTCTTATTGACGATGAAACACAGAAATCGCATCGGAATTAAATACAATAGGCACAATGCCGACTTAATTCAAGAAGACTGACTCTTCATACTGTCTATGTTTTGAACCATTCATGTGACACTAGTTATGGATTCCGATGCTTCACTCCATGTTTACTGTATCCCATGGACCTTCGTATTGACGATGAAACACAGAAATTGCATCGGAATTAAATTGAAAAGGCACAATGCCGTATTAAGTACAAGAAGACTGACACTTCTTACTGACTATGTTTTGAACCATTCCTGTGACACTAGTTAGGGAGATTCCGATGCTTCACTTCAGGTTTACTGTATCCCTTTGACCTTCTTATTGACGATGAAACACAGAAATTGCATCGGAATTAAATACAAAGGGCACAATGCCGACTTAAGTACAAGAAGACTGACTCTTCCTACTGTCTATGTTTTGAACCATTCCTGTGACACTAGTTATAGATTCCGATACTTCACTCCTGGTTTTCCGTATCCCTTGGACCTTCTTATTGACGATGAAACACAGAAATTGTATCGGAATTAAATACAAAAGGCACAATGCCGACTTAAGTACAAGAAGACTGACTCATCTTACTGACTATGTTTTGAACCATTCCTGTGACACTAGTTATAGATTCCGATGCTTCACTCCAGGTTTACTGTATCCCTTGGACCTCCTTAATGACGATGAAACACAGAAATTGCATCGGAATGAAATACAAAAGGCACAATGCCGAGTTAAGTACAAGAAGACTGACTCTACTTACTGTCTATGTTTTAACCATTCTTGTGACACTAGTTATAGATTCCGATGCTTCACTCCAGGTTTACTGTATCCCTTGGACCTTCTTATTGACGATGAAACACAGAAAATGCATCGGAAGTAAATAGATAAGGTACAATGCCAACTTAAGTACAAGAAGACCGACTCATCTTACTAACTCTGTTTTGATACATTCCTGTGACACTAGTTATAGATTCCGATGCTTCACTTCAGGTTTACTGTATCCCTTGGACTTTCTTACTGACGATGACGCACAGAAATTGCATCGGAAATAAATAGAAATGGCACAATGCCGACATAAGTACAAGAAGACTGACTCTTCCTACTGTCTATGCTTTGAACCATTCCTGTGACACTAGTTATAGATTCCGATGCTTCACTACTGGTTTACTGTATCCCTCTGACCTTCTTATTGACGATGAAACACAGAAATTGCATCAGAATTTAATAGAAAAGGCACAATGCCGTCTTAAGAACTAGAAGACTGACTCTTCTTACTGTTTATATTTTGAACCATTCCTGTGACTCTAGTTATAGATTCCGATGCTTCACTTCAGGTTTACTGAATCCCTTGGACCATCTTATTGACGACGAAACACAGAAATTGCATCGGAATTGAATAGAAAAGCCACAATGCCGACTTAAGTACAAGAAGACTGTTTCATCTTACTGTCTATGTATTGAACCATTCCTGTGACCCTCGTTACAGATTCCGATGCTTCACTTCAGGTTTACTGTATACCTTGGACCTTCTTATTGACGATGAAACACAGAAATTGCTTCGGAATTAAATACAAAAGGCACAATGCCGACTTAAGGACAAGAAGACGGGCTCTTCTCACCGTCTATGATTTGAACCTTTCTTGTGAGACCAGTTTTAGATGACGATGCTTCACTTCAGGTTTACTGTATCCCTTGGACGTTCTTATTAACGATGAAACACAGAAATGGCATCGGAATTAAATACAAAATGCACAATGCCGTCATAAGTACACGAAGACTGACACTTCTTACTGTCTGTTATGAACCTACCCTGTGAGACCAGTTTTAGATTCCAATGCTTCACCTCAGGTTTACTGTATCCCTTGGACCTTCTTATTGACGATAAAACACAGAAATTGCATCGGAATTAAATACAAATGGCACAATGCCTATTTATGAACAAGAAGACTGACTCTTCTTACTGTCTATGTTTAAACCATTCCTGTGAGACCAGTTTTAGATTTAGATGCTTCCCTTCAGGTTTTCTGTTTCCCTTGGACCTTCTTATTGACGATGAAACACAGAAATTGCATCGGAAATAAATACAAAAATCACAATGCCGACTTAAGTACCCGAAGACTGACTCCTCCTACTGTCTATGTTTTAAACCATTCCTGTGGCACTAGTTACAGATTCCGATGCTTCTCTTCAGGTTTACTGTATCCCTTGGACCGTCTTATTGACCATGAAAGACATAAATTGCATCGGGATTCAATACAACAGGCTCAATGCCGACTTGAGCACAAGAAGACTGACATTACTTACTGACTATGTTTTGAACCACTCCTGTGACAGTAGTTATAGATTCCGATGCTTAACTTCAGGTTTACTGTATCCCTTGGACCCTCTTATAGACGACGAAACACAGAAATTGCATCGGAATTAAATACAAAAGGCACAATTCCGACTTAACTACAAGAATACTGACTCTTCTTACTGTCTATGTTTTGAACCATCGCTGAGACACTAGTTATGGATTCGGATGCTTCACTCCAGGTTTACTGTATCCCTTGGACCTTCTTATTGACGATGAAACACAGAAAATGCATCGGAAGTAAATAGAAAAGGTACAATGCCAACTAAAGTACAAGAAGATTGACTCATCTTACTAACTATGTTTTGAAACATTCCTGTGACACTAGTTATAGATTCCGATGCTTCACTACAGATTTACTGTATCCCTCTGACCTTCTTATTGACGATGAAACACAGAAATTGCATCGGACTTAAATAAAAAGGCACAATGCCGACTTAAGTACAAGAAGACTGACTCTTCCTACTGTGTATGTTTTGAACCATTCCTGTGACACCAGTTATATATTCCGCTGCTTCACTTCAGGTTTACTGCATCCCTCTGACCTTCTTATTGACGATGAAACACAGAAATTGCATCAGAATTAAGTAGAAAAGGCACAATGCCGACTTAAGGACTAGAAGACTGACTCTTCTTACTGTTTCTATTTTGAACCATTCCTGTGACTCTAGTTATAGATTCCGATGCTTCACTTCAGGTTTACTGTATCCCTTGCACCTCCTTAATGACGATGAAACACAGAAATTGCATCGGAACTAAATACAAAAGGCACAATGCTGACTTAAGTACAAGAAGACTGACTCTACTTACTGTCTATGCTTTGAACCATTCCTGTGACACTAGTTATAGATTCCGATGCTTCACTCCAGGTTCACTGTATCTCTTGGACCTTCTTACTGACGATGAAACACAGAAAATGCATCGGAAGTAAATAGAAAAGGAACAATGCCAACTTAAGTACAAGAAGACTGACTCATCTTACTAACTATGTTTTGAAACATTCCTGTGACACTAGTTATAGATTCCGATGCTTCACTCCATGTTTACTGTATCCCTTGGACCTCCTTAATGACGATGAAACACAGAAATTGCATCTGAATTAAATACAAAAGGCACAATGCCGACTTAAGAGCAAGAAGACGGGCTCTTCTCACCGTCTATGATTTGAACCTTTCCTGTGAGACCACTTTTAGATGACGATGCTTCACTTCAGGTTTACTGTATCCCTTGGACCTTCTTATTAACGATGAAACACAGAAATTGCATCGGAATTAAATACAAAATGCACAATGCCGTCATAAGTACACGAAGACTGACTCTTCTTACTGTCTGTTATGAACCTACCCTGTGAGACCAGTTTTAGATTCCAATGCTTCACCTCAGGTTTACTGTATCCCTTGGACCTTCTTATTGACGATGAAACACAGAAATTGCATCGGAATTAAATACAAATGGCACAATGCCTATTTATGAACAAGAAGACTGTCTCTTCTTACTGTCTATGTTTAAACCATTCCTGTGAGACCAGTTTTAGATTTAGATGCTTCACTTCAGGTTTACTGTATCCCTTGGAGCTTCATATTGACGATGAAACACAGAAATTGCATCGGAATTAAATACAAAAATCACAATGCCGACTTAAGTACAAGAAGACTGACTCTTCCTACTGTCTATGTTTTAAACCATTCCTGTGGCACTAGTTACAGATTCCGATGCTTCACTTCAGGTTTACTGTATCCCTTGGACCTTCTTATTGACGATGAAAGACATAAATTGCATCGGAATTAAATACAACAGGCTCAATGCCGACTTGAGCACAAGAAGACTGACTCTTCTTACTGACTATGTTTTGAACCACTCCTGTGACAGTAGTTATAGATTCCGATGCTTAACTTCAGGTTTACTGTATCCCTTGGACCCTCTTATAGACGATGAAACACAGAAATTGCATCGGAATTAAATATAAAAGGCACAATTCCGACTTAAGTACAAGAACACTGACTCTTCTTACTGTCTATGTTTTGAACCATCGCTGAGACACTAGTTATGGATTCCGATGCATCACTCCAGGTTTATTGTATCCCTTGGACCTTCTTATTGACGATGAAACACAGAAATTGCATGGTAATTTAATACAAAAGGCACAATGCCGACATAAGTGCAAGAATACTGACTCTTCTTACTGTCTATGTTTTGAACCATCCCTGTGACACTAGTTATAGATTCCGATGCTTCACACCAGGTTTACTCCATCCCTTGGACCTTCTTATTTACAGTGAAACACAGAAATTGCTTCGGAATTAAATACAAAAGGTACAATGCCGACTTAAGTACATGAAGACTGACACTTCTTTCTGACTATGATTTGAATCATTCCTGTGACACTAGTTATAGATTCCGATGCTTCACTTCAGGTTTACTGTATCCCTTGGACCTTCATATTGACGATGAAACACAGAAATTGCATCGGAATTAAATACAAAAGGCACAATGCCGACATAAGTACAAGAAGACTGACTCTTCCTACTGTCTATGTTTTTAACCATTTTTTTGACACTAGTTATAGATTGCGATGCTTCACTACAGGTTTACTGTATCCCTTGGACCTTCTTATTGACGATGAAACACAGAAATTGCATCGGAATTAAATACAAAATGCACAATGCCGACTTAAGTACAAGAAGACTGTCTCTTCTTACTGTCCACGTTTGAACCATTCCTGTGACACTAGTTATATATTCCGATGCTTCACTTCAGGTTTACTGTATCACTCAGACCTTCTTATTGACGATGAAACACAGAAATCGTATCGGAATAAAATACAAAAGGCACATTGATGACTTAAGTACAAGAAGACTGACTCTTCCTACTCTCTATGTTTTGAACCATTCCTGTGACACTTGTTATAGATTCAGATGCTTCACTCCATGTTTACTGTATCCCTTGGAACTCGTTAATGACGATGAAACACAGAAATTGCATCGGAATTAAATACAAAAGGCACAATGCTGACTTAAGTACAAGAAGACTGACTCTACTTACTGTCTATGCTTTGAACCATTCCTGTGACACTAGTTATAGATTCCGATGCTTCACTCCAGGTTCACTGTATCTCTTGGACCTTCTTATTGGCGATGAAACACAGAAAATGCATCGGAAGTAAATAGAAAAGGTACAATGCCAACTTAAGTACAAGAAGACTGACTCATCTTACTAACTATGTTTTGAAACATTCCTGTGACACTAGTTATAGATTCCGATGCTTCACTCCATGTTTACTGTATCCCTTGGACCTCCTTAATAACGATAAAACAGAAACTGCATCGGAATTAAATACAAAAGGCACAATGCCGACTTAAGAGCAAGAAGACGGGCTCTTCTCACCGTCTATGATTTGAACCTTTCCTGTGAGACCACTATTAGATGACGATGCTTCACTTCAGGTTTACTGTATCCCTTGGACCTTCTTATTGACGATGAAACACAGAAAATGCATCGGAATTAAATACAAAAGGCACAATGCCGACTTAAGTACAAGAAGACTGACTCTTCCTACTCTCTATGCTTTTAACCATTCCTTTGACACTAGTTATAGATTGCGATGCTTCACTACAGGTTTACTGTATCCCTTGGACCTTCTTATTTACGATGAAAGACATAAATTGCATCGGAATTAAATACAAAAGGCTCAATGCCGACTTGTTCACAAGAAACCTGACTCTTCTTACTGACTATGATTTGAACCACTCCTGTGACAGTAGTTATAGATTCCGATGCTTAACTTCAGGTTTACTGTATCCCTCTGACCTTTTTATTAACGATGAAACACAGAAATTGCATCGGAATTAAATACAATAGGCACAATGCCGACTTTAGTACAAGAATACTGACTCTTCCTACTGTCTATGTTTTGAACCATCGCTGAGACACTTGTTATAGATTCCGATGGTTCACACAAGGTTTACTGTATCCCTTGGACCTTCTTATTGACGACGAAACACAGAAATTGGATCGGAATTAAATAGAAAAGGCACAATGCCGACTTAAGTACAAGAAGACTGACTCATCTTACTGTCTATGTTTTGAACCATTCCTGTGACGCTAGTTACAGATTCCGATGCTTCACTTCAGGCTTACTGGATCCCTTTGACCTTCTTATTGACGATGAAACACAGAAATTGGATCGGAGTTAAATACAAAAGGCACAATGCCGACTGAAGTACAAGAAGACTGACTCTTCTTACTGACTATGATTTGAAAAATTCCTGTGACACTAGTTATAGATTCCGATGCTTCACTTCAGGTTTACTGTATCCCTTGGACATTCTTATTGACGATGAAGCACAGAAATTGCATCGGAATAATTAGAAAAGGCACAATGCCGACTTAAGTAAAAGAAGACTGACTCTTCCTACTGTCTATGTTTTTAACCATTCCTGTGACACTAGTTATAGATTCCGATGCTTCACTACAGGTTTACTGTATCCCTCTGACCTTCTTATTGACGATGAAACACAGATATTGCATCGGAATTAAATAAAAAGGCACAATGCCGACTTAAGTACAAGAAGACTGACTCTTCCTACTGACTATGCTTTGAACCATTCCTGTGACACTAGTTATAGATTCCGGTGCTTCACTTCAGGTTTACTGTATCCCTTGGACCTTCTTATTAACGATGAAACACAGAAATTGCATCGGAATTAAATACAAAAAGCACAATCCCGACTTAAGAACAAGAAGACGGGCTCTTCTTAACGTCTATGATTTGAACATTTCCTGTGAGACCAGTTTTAGATGACGATGCTTCACTTCAGGTTTACTGTATCCCATGGACCTTCTTAAAAACGATGAAACACAGAAATTGCATCGGAATTAAATACAAAATGCACAATGCCGTCATAAGTACACGAAGACTGACTCTTCTTACTGTCTGTTATGAACCTACCCTGTGAGACCAGTTTTACATTCCAATGCTTCACCTCAGGTTTACTGTATCCCTTGGACCTTCTTATTGACGATGAAACACAGAAATTGCATCGGAATTAAATACAATAGGCACAATGCCGACTTAAGTACAAGTAGACTGACTCTTCCTACTGTCTATGTTTTGAACCATTCCTGTGACACTTGTTATAGATTCCGATGCTTCACTTCAGGTTTACTGTATCCCTCTTACCTTCTTATTGACGATGAAACACAGAAATTGCATCGGAATTAAATACAAAAGCACAATGCTGAATTAAGTACAAGAAGACTGACTCTTCCTACTGTCTATGATTTAAACCATTCCTGTGACACTAGTTATAGATTCCGATGCTTCACTTCAGGTTTACTGCATCCCTTGGACCTTCTTATTGACGATGAAAGACATAAATTGCATCGGAATTAAATACAAAATGCTCAATGCCGACTTGAGCACAAGAAGACTGACTCTTCTTACTGACTATGCTTTGAACAATTCCTGTGACACTAGTTTTTGATTCCGATGCTTCACTTCAGGTTTACTGTATCCCTCTGACCTTCTTATTGACGATGAAACACAGAAATTCCATCGGAATTAAATACAAAAGGCACATTGCCGACTTAAGTACATGAAGACTGACTCTTCTTACTGACTATGTTTTGAACCATTGCTGTGACACTAGTTATAGATTCCGATGCTTCACTCCAGGTTTACTGTATCCCTTGGACCTCCTTAATGACGATGAAACACAGAAATTGCATCGGAATTAAATACAAAAGGCACAATGCCGACTTAAGTACAAGAAGACTGACTCTACTTACTGTCTATTCTTTGAACCATTCCTGTGACACTAGTTATAGATTCCGATGCTTCACTCCAGGCTTACTGTATCCCTTGGACCTTCTTATTGACGATGAAACACAGAAATTGCATAGGAATTAAATAGAAAAGGTACAATGCCAACTTAAGTACAAGAAGACTGACTCATCTTACTAACTATGTTTTGAAACATTCCTGTGACACTAGTTATAGATTCCGATGCTTCACGTCAGGTTTACTGTATCCGTTGGACTTTCTTACTGACGATGACGCACAGAAATTGCATCGGAAATAAATAGAAAAGGCACAATGCCGACATAAATACAAGAAGACTGACTCTTCTTACTGTCTATGTTTTGAACCACTCCTGTGACACTGGTTATAGATTCCGGTGCTTCACTACAGGTTTACTGTATCCCTCTGACCTCCTTATTGACGATGAAACACAGAATTTGCATCGGAATTAAATAAAAAGGCACAATGCCGACTTAAGTACAAGAAGACTGACTCTTCCTACTGTCTATGTTTTGAACCATTCCTGTGACACTAGTTATAGATTCCGATGCTTCACTTCAGGTTTACTGTATCCCTCTGACCTTCTTATTGACGATGAAACACAGAAATTGCATCAGTATTAAATAGAAAACGCACAATGCCGACTTAAGAACTAGAAGACTGACTCTTCTTACTGTCTATGCTTTGAACCATTCCTGTGACACTAGTTATAGATTCCGATGCTTCACTTCAGGTTTACTGTATCCCTTGGACCATCTTATTGACGACGAAACACAGAAATTGCATCGGAATTAAAAAGAAAAGGCACAATGCCGACTTAAGTACAAGAAGACTGTTTCATTTTACTGTCTATGTATTGAACCATTCCTGTGACCCTAGTTACAGATTCCGATGCTTCACTTCAGGTTTACTGTATCCCTTGTACCTTCTTATTGACGATGAAACACAGAAATTTCATCGGAATTAAATACAAAAGGCACAATGCCGACTTAACAACAAGAAGACGGGCTCTTCTTACCGTCTATGATTTGCACCTTTCCTGTGAGACCAGTTTTAGATGACGATGCTTCACTTCAGGTTTACTGTATCCCTTGGACCTTCTTATTAACGATGAAACACAGAAATTGCATCGGAATTAAATACAAAATGCACAATGCCGTCATAAGTACACGAAGACTGACTCTTCTTACTGTCTGTTATGAACCTACCCTGTGAGACCAGTTTTAGATTCCAATGTTTCACCTCAGGTTTACTGTATTCCTTGGACCTTCTTATTGACGATGAAACACAGAAATTGCATCGGAATTAAATACGAAAATCACAATGCCGTCTTAAGTACAAGAAGAATGACTCTTCCTACTGTCTATGTTTTAAACCATTCCTGTGGCACTAGTTATAGATTCCGTAGCTTCACTTCAGGTTTACTGTATCCCTTCGACCTTCTTATTGACGATGAAAGACATAAATTGCAACGGAATTAAATACAACAGGCTCAATGGCGACTTGAGCACAAGAAGACTGACTCTTCTTACTGACTATCTTTTGAACTACTCCTGTGACAGTAGTTTTACATTCCGATGCTTAACTTCAGGTTTACTGTATCCCTTCGACCCTCTTATAGACCATGAAACACAGAAATTGCTTCGTAATTAAATTCAAAAGGCACAATGCCGACTTAAGTACAAGAATACTGACTCTTCTTACTGTCTATGTTTTGAACCATAGCTGAGACACTAGTTATGGATTCCGATGCTTCACTCCAGGTTTACTGTATCCCTTGGACCTTCTTATTGACGATGAAACACAGAAATTGCATGGGAATTAAATACAAAAGGCACAATGCCGACATAAGTGCAAGACTACTGACTCTTCTTACTGTCTACGATTTGAACCATCCCTGTGACACTAGTTATAGATTCCGATGCTTCACTACAGGTTTACTGTATCCCTCTGACCTTCTTATTGACGATGAAACACAGAAATTGCATCGGAATTTAATAAAAAGGCACAATGCCGATTTAAGTACAAGAAGACTGACTCTTCCTACTGTCTATGTTTTGAACCATTCCTGTGACACTAGTTATAGATTCCGATGCTTCACTTCAGGTTTACTGTATCCCTCTGACCTTCTTATTGACGATGAAACACAGAAATTGCATCAGAATTAAATTGAAAAGGCACTATTCCGACTTAAGAACTAGAAGACTGACTCTTCTTACTGTCTATGTTTTGAACCATTCCTGTGACACTAGTTATAGATTCCGATGTTTCAGTTCTGGTTTACTGTATCCCTTGGACCATCGTATTGACGACGAAACACAGAAATTGCATCGGAATTAAATACAAAAGGCACAATGCCGACATAACAACAAGAAGACGGGCTCTTCTTACCGTCTATGATTTGAACCGTTCCTGTGAGACCAGTTTTAGATGACGATGCTTCACTTCAGGTTTACCGTATCCCTAGGACCTTCTTATTAACGATGAAACACAGAAATTGCATCGGAATTAAATACAAAATGCACAATGCCGTCATAAGTACACGAAGACTGACTCTTCTTACTGTCTGTTATGAACCTACCCTGTGAGACCAGTTTTAGATTCCAATGTTTCACCTCAGGTTTACTGCATCCCTTGGACCTTCTTATTGACGATGAAACACAGAAATTGCATCGGAATTAAATACAAAAATCACAATGCCGACTTAAGTACAAGAATACTGACTCTTCTTACTGTCTATGTTTTGAACCAAAGCTGAGACACTAGTTATGGATTCCGATGCTTCACTCCAGGTTTACTGTATCCCTTGGACCTTCTTATTGACGATGAAAGACATAAAATTCCATCGGTATTAAATACAAAAGGCTCAATGCCGACTTGAGCACAAGAAGACTGACTATTCTTACTGACTATGTTTTGAACCACTCCTGTGACAGTAGTTATAGATTCCGATGCTTACCTTCAGGTTTACTGTATCCCTCTGACCTTCTTATTGACGATGAAACACAGAAATTTCATCGGAATTAAATACAAAAAGCACAATGCCGACTTAAGTACAAGAATACTGACTCTTCTTACTGTCTATGATTTGAACCATCGCTCAGACACTAGCTATAGATTCCGATGCTTCACACCAGGTTTACTGTATCCCTTGGTCCTTCTTATTGACGACGAAACACAGAAATTGCATCGGAATGAAATAGAAAAGGCACAATGCGGACTTAAGTACAAGAAGACTGACTCATCTTACTGTCTATGATTTGAACCATTCCTGTGACGCTAGTTACAGATTCCGATGCTTCACTTCAGGTTTACTGGATCCCTTTGACCTTCTTATTGACGATGAAACACAGAAATTGGATCGGAGTTAAATACAAAAGGCACAATGCCGACTTAAGTACAATAAGACTGACTCTTCTTACTGACTATGATTTGAAAAATTCCTGTGAGACTGGTTATAGATTCAGATGCTTCACTTCAGGTTTACTGTATCCCTTGGACATTCTTATTGACGATGAAGCACAGAAATTGCATCGGAATTAAATAGAAGAGGCACAATGCCGACTTAAGAACAAGAAGACTGACTCTTCCTACTGTCTATGTTTTAACCATTCCTGTGACACTAGTTATGGATTCCGATGCTTCACTACAGGTTTACTGTATCCCTCTGACCTTCTCATTGACGATGGAACACATATATTGCATCGGAATTAAATAAAAAGGCACAATGCCGACTTAAGTACAAGAAGACTGACTCTTCCTACTGTCTATGCTCTGAACCATTCCTGTGACACTAGTTATAGATTCCGGTGCTTCACTTCAGGTTTACTGTATCCCTTGGACCTTCTTATTGACGATGAAACACAGAAATTGCATCGGAATTAAATACAAAATGCACAATGCCGACATAAGAACAAGAAGACGGTCTCTTCTTACCGTCTATGATTTGAACCTTTCCTGTGAGACCAGTTTTAGATGACGATGCTTCACTTCAGGTTTACTGTATCCCTTGGACCTACTTATTAACGATGAAACACAGAAATTGCATCCGAAATAAGTACAAAATGCACAATGCCGTCATAAGTACACGAAGACTGACTCCTCTTACTGTCTGTTATGAACCTACCCTGTGAGACCAGTTTTAGATTCCAATGCTTCACCTCAGGTTTACTGTATCCCTTGGACCTTCTTATTGACGATGAAACACAGAAATTGCATCGGAATTAAATAGAAATGGCACAATGCCTATTTATGTACAAGAAGACTGACTCTTCTTACTGTCTATGTTTAAACCATTCCTGTGAGACCAGTTTTAGATTTCGATGCTTCACTGCAGGTTTACTGTATCCCTTGGACTTTCTTATTGACACTGAAACTCAGAAGTTGCATCGGAATTAAATACAAAGGTCACAATGCCGACATAAGTACAAGCACACTGACTCTTCTTTTTGTCTATGTTTTGAACCATTCCTGTGACACAAGTTTTAGATTCGATGCTTCACTCCAGGTTTACTGTATCCCTTGGACCTTCTTATAGACGATGAAACACAGAAATTGCATCGGAATTAAATACAATAGGCACAATGCCGACTTAATTCAAGAAGACTGACTCTTCTTACTGTCTATGTTGTGAACCATTTATGTGACACTTGTTATAGTTTCCGATGCTTCACTCCAGGTTTACTGTATCCCATGGACCTTCGTATTGACGATGAAACACAGAAATTGCATCGGAATATAATTGGAAAGGCACAATGCCGACTTAAGTACAAGAAGACTGATTCTTCTTACTGACTATGTTTTGAACCATTCCTGTGACACTAGTTATAGATTCCGATGCTTAACTTCGGGTTTACTGTATCCCTAGGACCCTCTTATAGACGATGAAACACAGACATTGCTTCGGAATTAAAATCAAAAGGCACAATGCCAACTTAAGTACAAGAATACTGACTCCTCTTACTGTCTATGTTTTGAACCAAAATTGAGACACTTGTTATGGATTTCGATGCTTCACTCCAGGTTTACTGTATCCTTTGGACCTTCTTATTGACGATGAAACACAGAAATTGCATGGGAATTAAATACAAAAGGCACAATGCCGTCATAAGTGCAAGAATACTGACTCTTCTTAGTGTCTATGTTTTGAACAATCCCTGTGACACTAGTTATAGATTCCGATGCTTCACTTCAGGTTTACTGTATCCCTTGGACTTTCTTATTGACGATGAAACACAGAAATTGCATCGGAAGTAAATAGAAACGGCACAATGCCGACTTCAGTACAAGTAGACTGACTCTTCCTTGTGTCTATGTTTTGAACCATTCCTGTGACACTTGTTATAGATTCCGATGCTTCACTTCAGGTTTACTGTATCACTCTTACCTTCTTATTGACGATGAAACACAGAAACTGCATCGGAATTAAATACAAAAAGCACAATGCCGACTTAATTTCGAGAAGACTGACTCTTCTTACTGTCTATGTTTTGAACCATTTATGTGACACTAGTTATAGATTCCGATGCTTCACTCCAGGTTTACTGTATCCCATGGACCTTCGTAATGACGATGAAAACAGAAATTGCATCGGAATTAAATTGAAAAGGCAGATTGGGGACTTAAGTACAAGAAGACTGATTCTTCTTACTGACAATGTTTTGAACCATTCCTGTGACACTAGTTTTTGATTCCGATGCTTCACTTCAGGTTTACTAATCCCTCTGACCTTCTTATTGACGATGAAACACAGAAATTGCATCGGAATTAAATACAAAAGGCACAATGCCGACTTAAGTACAAGAAGACTGACTCTTCTTACTGACTATGTTTTGAACCATTCCTGTGACACTAAATATAGATTCCGATGCTTCACTCCAGGTTTACTGTATCCCTTGGACCTCCTTAATGACGATGAAACACAGAAATTGTATCGGAATTAAATACAAAAGGCACAATGCCGACATAAGTACAAGAAGACTGACTCTACTTACTGTCTATGCTTTGAACCATTCCTGTGACACTAGTTACAGATTCCGATGCATCACTCCACGTTTACTGTATCCCTTGGACCTTCTTATTGACGATGAAACACAGAAATTGCTTCGGAATTAAATAGAAAAGGTACAATGCCAACTTAAGTACAAGAAGACTGACTCATCTTACTAACTATGTTTTGAAACATTCCTGTGACACTAGTTATAGATTCCGAAGCTTCACTCCAGGTTTACTGTATCCCTTGGACCTTCTTATTGACGATGAAACACAGAAATTGCATCAGAATTAAATAGAAAACGCACAATGCCGAATTAAGAACTAGAAGACTGTCTCTTCTTACTGTCTATGTTTTGAACCATTCCTGTGACACTAGTTACAGATTCCGATGCTTCAGTTCAGGTTTACAGTATCCCTTGGACCATCTTATTGACGACGAAACACAGAAATTGCATCGGAATTAAATAGAAAAGGCACAATGCCGACTTAAGTACAAGAAGACTGACTCATCTTACTGTCTATCTTTGAACCATTCCTGTGACGCTAGTTATAGATTCCGATGCTTCACTTCAGGTTTACTGTATCCCTTGGACTTTCTTATTGACGATGAAACACAGAAATTGCATCGGAATTAAATAGAAACGGCACAATGCCGACTTAAGTACAAGTAGACTGACTCTTCTTACTGTCTATGTTTTGAACCATTCCTGTGACACTTGTTATAGATTCCGATGCTTCACTTCAGGTTTACTGTATCCCTCTTACCTTCTTATTGACGATGAAACACAGAAATTGCATCGGAATTAAATACAAAAAGCACAATGCCGACTTAAGTACAAGAAGACTGACTCTTCCTACTGTCTATGATTTAAACCATTCCTGTGACACTAGTTATAGTTTCCGATGCTTCACTTCAGGTTTACTGTATCCCTTGGACCTTCTTATTGACGATGAAAGACGTAAATTGCATCGCAATTAAATACACAAGGCTCAATGCCGACTTGAGCACAAGAAGACTGACTCTTCTTGCTGACTATGTTTGAACCATTCCTGTGACACTAGTTTTTGATTCCGATGCATCAATTCAGGTTTACTGTATCCCTCTGACCTTCTTATTGACGATGAAACACAGAAATTGCATCGGAATTAAATACAAAACCCCCAATGCCGACATAAGTACAAGAAGACTGACTCTCCTTACTGACTATGTTTTGAACCATTCCTATGACACTAGATATAGATTCCGATGCTTCACTTCAGATTTACTGTATCCTTTGGACCTTCTTATTGACGATGAAACACAGAAATTGCATCGGAATTAAATACAAAAGGCACAATGCCGACTTAAGTACAAGAAGACTGACTCTTCTTACTGACTATGTTTTGAACCATTCCTGTGACACTAGTTATAGATTCCGATGCTTCACTCCAGGTTTACTGTATCCCTTGGACCTCCTTAATGACGATGAAACACAGAAATAGCATCGGAATTAAATACAAAAGGCACAATGCCGACTTAAGTACAAGAAGTCTGACTCTAGTTACTGTCTATGCTTTGAACCATTCCTGTGACACTAGTTATAGATTCCGATGCTTCACTCCAGGTTTACTGTATCCCTTGGACCTTCTTATTGACGATGAAACACAGAAATTGCATCGGAATTAAATAGAAAAGGTACAATGCTAACTTAAGTACAAGAAGACTGACTCATCTCACTAACTATGTTTTGAAACATTCCTGTGACACTAGTTATAGATTCCGATGCTTCACTTCAGGTGTACTGTATCCCTTGGACTTTCTTACTGACGATGACGCACAGAAATTGCACCGGAAGTAAATAGAAAAGCCACAATGCCGACATAAGTACAAGATGACTGACTCTTCATACTGTCTATGTTTTGAACCATTCCTGTGTCACTAGTTATAGATTCCGGTGCTTCACCACATTTTTACTGTATCCCTCTGACCTTCGTATTGACGATGAAACACAGATATTGCATCGGAATTAAATAAAAAGGCACAATGCCGACTTAAGTACAAGAAGACTGACTCTTCCTACTGTCTATGTTTTGAACCATTCCTGTGACACTAGTTATAGATTCCGATGCTTCACTTCAGGTTTACTGTATCCCTTGGACTTTCTTATTGACGATGAAACACAGAAATTGCATCGGAAGTAAATAGAAACGGCACAATGCCGACTTCAGTACAAGTAGACTGACTCTTCCTTGTGTCTATGTTTTGAACCATTCCTGTGACACTTGTTATAGATTCCGATGCTTCACTTCAGGTTTACTGTATCACTCTTACCTTCTTATTGACGATGAAACACAGAAATTACATCGGAATTAAATACAAAAAGCACAATGGCAACTTAAGTACAAGAAGACTGATTCTTATTACTGTCTATGTTTTAAACCATTCCTGTGACACTAGTTATAGATTCCGATGCTTCACTTCATGTTTACTGTATCCCTTGGACCTTCTTATTGACGATGAAAGACATAAATTGCATCGGAAATAAATACAAAAGCTCAATGCCGACTTGAGCACAAGAAGACTGACTCTTCTTACTGACTATGTTTTGAACCATTCCTGTGACACTAGTTTTTGATTCCGATGCTTCACTTCAGGTTTACTGTATCCCTCTGACCTTCTTATAGACGATGAAACACAGAAATTGCATTGGAATTAAATACAATAGGCACAATGCCGACTTAATTCAAGAAGACTGACTCTTCTTACTGTCTATGTTTTGAACCATTTATGTGACACTAGTTATGGATTCCGATGCTTCACTCCAGGTTTACTGTATCCCATGGACCTTTGTATTGACGATGAAAACAGAAATTGCATCGGAATTAAATTGAAAAGGCAGAATGCCGACTTAAGTACAAGAAGACTGATTCTTCTTACTGACAATGTTTTGAACCATTCCTGTGACACTAGTTTTTGATTCCGATGCTTCACTTCAGGTTTACTAATCCCTCAGACCTTCTTATTGACGATGAAACACAGAAATTGCATCGGAATTAAATACAAAAGGCACAATGCCGACTTAAGTACAAGAAGACTGACTCTTCTTACTGACTATGTTTTGAACCATTCCTGTGACACTAAATATAGATTCCGATGCTTCACTCCAGGTTTACTGTATCCCTTGGACCTCCTTAATGACGATGAAACACAGAAATTGTATCGGAATTAAATACAAAAGGCACAATCCCGACATAAGTACAAGAAGACTGACTCTACTTACTGTCTATGCTTTGAACCATTCCTGTGACACTAGTTACAGATTCCGATGCTTCACTCCACGTTTACTGTAACCCTTGGACCTTCATATTGACGATGAAACACAGAAATTGCATCGGAATTAAATAGAAAAGGTACAATGCCAACTTAAGTACAAGAAGACTGACCCATCTTACTAACTATGTTTTGAAACATTCCTGTGACACTAGTTATAGATTCCGAAGCTTCACTCCAGGTTTACTGTATCCCTTGGACCTTCTTATTAACGATGAAACATAGAAATTGCATCGGAATTAAATACAAAATGCACAATGCCGTCATAAGTACACGAAGACTGACTCTTCTTACTGTCTGTTATGAACCTACACTGTGAGACCAGTTTTAGATTCCAATGCTTCACCTCAGGTTTACTGTATCCCTTGGACCTTCTTATTGACGATGAAACACAGAAATTGCATCGGAATTAAATACGAATGGCACAATGCCTATTTATGAACAAGAAGACTGACTCTTCTTACTGTCTATGTTTAAACCATTCCTGTGAGACCAGTTTTAGATTTCGATGCTTCACTTCAGGTTTACTGTATCCCTTGGACATTCTTATTGACGATGAAACTCAGAAATTGCATCGGAATTAAATACAAAGGGCACAATGCCGACATAAGTACAAGCACACTCACTCTTCTTTCTGTCTATGTTTTGAACCATTCCTGTGACACATGTTATAGATTCGATGCTTCACTCCAGGTTTACTGTATCCCTTGGACCTTCTTATAGACGATGAAACACAGAAATTGCATCGGAATTAAATACAATAGGCACAATGCCGACTTAATTCAAGAAGACTGACTCTTCTTACTGTCTATGTTTTGAACCATTTATGTGACACTAGTTATAGATTCCGATGCTTCACTCCAGGTTTACTGTATCTCATGGACCTTCGTATTGACGATGAAACACAGAAATTGCATCGGAATTAAATTGAAAAGGCACAATGCCGACTTAAGTACAAGAAGACTGATTCTTCTTACTGACTATGTTTTGAACCATTCCTGTGACAGTAGTTATAGATTCCGATGCTTCACTTCAGGTTTACTGTATCCCTTGGACTTTCTTATTGACGATGAAACACAGAAATTGCATCGGAATTAAATAGAAACGGCACAATGCCGACTTAAGTACAAGTAGACTGACTCTTCTTACTGTCTATGTTTTGAACCATTCCTGTGACACTTGTTATAGATTCCGATGCTTCACTTCAGGTTTACTGTATCCCTCTTAAGTTCTTATTGACGATGAAACACAGAAATTGCATCGGAATTAAATACAAAAAGCACAATGCCGACTTAAGTACAAGAATACTGACTCTTCTTACTGTCTATGATTTGAACCATCGCTCAGACACTAGCTATAGATTCCGATGCTTCACACCAGGTTTACTGTATCCCTTGGTCCTTCTTATTGACGACGAAACACAGAAATTGCATCGGAATGAAATAGAAAAGGCACAATGCGGACTTAAGTACAAGAAGACTGACTCATCTTACTGTCTATGATTTGAACCATTCCTGTGACGCTAGTTACAGATTCCGATGCTTCACTTCAGGTTTACTGGATCCCTTTGACCTTCTTATTGACGATGAAACACAGAAATTGGATCGGAGTTAAATACAAAAGGCACAATGCCGACTTAAGTACAAGAAGACTGACTCTTCTTACTGACTATGATTTGAAAAATTCCTGTGAGACTGGTTATAGATTCAGATGCTTCACTTCAGGTTTACTGTATCCCTTGGACATTCTTATTGACGATGAAACACAGAAATTGCATCGGAATTAAATACAAAAGGCACAATGCCGACTTAAGTACAAGAAGACTGACTCTTCTTACTGACTATGTTTTGAACCATTCCTGTGACACTAGTTATAGATTCCGATGCTTCACTCCAGGTTTACTGCATCCCTTGGACCTCCTTAATGACGATGAAACACAGAAATAGCATCGGAATTAAATACAAAAGGCACAATGCCGACTTAAGTACAAGAAGTCTGACTCTAGTTACTGTCTATGCTTTGAACCATTCCTGTGACACTAGTTATAGATTCCGATGCTTCACTCCAGGTTTACTGTATCCCTTGGACCTTCTTATTGACGATGAAACACAGAAATTGCATCGGAATTAAATAGAAAAGGTACAATGCCAACTTAAGTACAAGAAGACTGACTCATCTTACTAACTATGTTTTGAAACATTCCTGTGACACTAGTTATGGATTCCGATGCTTCACTTCAGGTTTACTGTATCCCTTGGACTTTCTTACTGACGATGACGCACAGAAATTGCATCGGAAGTAAATAGAAAGGCCACAATGCCGACATAAGTACAAGATGACTGACTCTTCCTACTGTCTATGTTTTGAACCATTCCTGTGTCACTAGTTATAGATTCCGGTGCTTCACCACAGGTTTACTGTATCCCTCTGACCTTCTTATTGACGATGAAACACAGATATTGCATCGGAATTAAATAAAAAGGCACAATGCCGACTTAAGTACAAGAAGACTGACTCTTCCTACTGTCTATGTTTTGAACCATTCCTGTGACACTAGTTATAGATTCCGATGCTCCACTTCAGGTTTACTGTATCCCTCTGACCTTCTTATTGACGATGAAAGACAGAAATTGCATCAGAATTAAATAGAAAACGCACAATGCCTACTTAAGAACTAGAAGACTGACTCTTCTTACTGTCTATGCTTTGACCCATTCCTGTGACACTAGTTATAGATTCCGATGCTTCACTTCAGGTTTACTGTATCCTTTGGACCATCTTATTGACGACGAAACACAGAAATTGCATCGGAATTTAATAGAAAAGGCACAATGCCAACTTAAGTACAAGAAGACTGACTCATGTTACTGTCTATGATTTGAACCATTGCTGTGACGCTAGTTACAGATTCCGATGCTTCACTTCAGGTTTACTGGATCCCTTTGACCTTCTTATTGACGATGAAACACAGAAATTGGATCGGAGTTAAATACAAAAGGCACAATGCCGACTTAAGTACAAGAAGACTGACTCTTCTTACTGACTATGATTTAGAACATTCCTGTGACACTAGCTTGAGATTCCGATGCTTCACTTCAGGTTTACTGTATCCCTTGGACATTCTTATTGACGATGAAGCACAGATATTGCATCGAAACTGAATAGAAAAGGTACAATGCCGACTTAAGTACAAGAAGACTGACTCTTCCTACTGTCTATTTTTTTTAATCATTCCTGTGACACTAGTTATAGATTCCGAAGCTTCACTTCAGGTTTACTGCATCCCTCTGACCTTCGTATTGACGATGAAACACAGATATGGCATCGGAATTAAATAAAAAGGCACAATGCCGCCTTAAGTACAAGAAGACTGTCTCTTCTTACTGTCCACGTTTGTACCATTCCTGTGACACTAGTTATAGATTCCGATGCTTCACTTCAGGTTTACTGTATCCCTCAGACCTTCTTATTGACGATGAAACACAGAAATCGTATCGGAATAAAATACAAAAGGCACAATGATGACTTAAGTACAAGAAGACTGACTCTTCCTACTGTCTATATTTTGAACCATTCCTGTGACACTAGTTATAGATTCCGATGCTTCACTTCAGGTTTTTGTACCCCTCTGACCTTCTTATTGACGATGAAACAAAGAAATTGCATCGGAATTAAATTCAAAAGGCACAATGCCGTCTTAAGTACAAGAAGACTGACTCTTCCTACTGTCTATAATTTGAACCATTCCTGTGACACTAGTTATAGATTCCGATACTTCACTCCTGATTTGCTGTATCCCTTGGACCATCTTATTGACGATGAAACACAGAAATTGCATCGGAATTAAATACAAAAGGCACAATGCCGACTTAAGTACAAGAAGACTGACTCTTCTTACTGACTATGTTTTGAATTATTCCTGTGACACTAGTTACAGATTCCGATGCTTCACTCCAGGTTTACTGTATCCCTTGGACCTTCTTATTGACGATGAAACACAGAAAATGCATCGGAAGTAAATAGAAAAGGTACAATGCCAACTTAAGTACAAGAAGACTGACACATCTTACTAACTATGTTTTGAAACATTCCTGTGACACTAGTTATAGATTCCGATGCTTCACTTCAGGTTTACAGTATCCCTTGGACTTTCTTACTGACGATGACGCACAGAAATTGCATCGGAAATAAATAGAAAAGGCACAATGCCGACATAAGTACAAGAAGACTGACTCTTCCTACTGTCTATGTTTTGAACCATTCCTGTGACACTAGTTATAGATTCCGATGCTTCACTACAGGTTTACTGTATCCCTCTGACCTTCTTATTGACGATGAAACACAGTAATTGCATCGGAATTAAATAAAAAGGCACAATGCCGACTTAAGTACAAGAAGACTGACTCTTCCTACTGTCTATGTTTTGAACCATTCCTGTGACATTAGTTATAGATTCCGATGCTTCACTTCAGGTATACTGTACCCCTTGGACCTTCTTATTGACGATGAAACACAGAAATTGCATCGGAAATAAATACAAAAGGCACAATGCCGACTTAAGAACAAGAAGACGGGCACTTCTTACCGTCTATGATGTGAACCTTTCCTGTGAGACCAGTTTTAGATGACGATGCTTCACTTCAGGTTTACTGTATCCCATGGACCTTCTTATTAACGATGAAACACAGAAATTGCATCGGAATTAAATACAAATTGCACAATGCCGTCATAAGTACATGAAGACTGACTCTTCTTACTGTCTGTTATAAACCTACCCTGTGAGACCAGTTTTAGATTCCAATGCTTCACCTCAGGTTTACTGTATCCCTTGGACCTTCTTATTGGCGATGAAACACAGAAATTGCATCGGAATTAAATACAAATGGCACAATGCCTATTTATGCACAAGAAGACTGACTCTTCCTACTGTCTATGTTTTAAACCATTCCTGTGGCACTAGTTATAGATTCCGATGCTTCACTTCAGGTTTACTGTATCCCTTGGACCTTCTTATTGACGACGAAACACAGAAATTGCATCGGAATTAAATAGGAAAGGCACAATGCCGACTTAAGTACAAGAAGACTGACTCATCTTACTGTCTATGTTTTGAACCATTCCTGTGATACTAGTTATAGATTCCGATGCTTCACTACAGGTTTACTGTATCCCTCTGACCTTCTTATTGACGATGAAACACAGAAATCGTATCGGAATAAAATACAAAAGGCACAATGATGACTTAAGTACAAGAAGACTGACTCATCTTACTAACTATGTTTTGAAACATTCCTGTGACACTAGTTATAGAATCCGATGCTTCATTTCAGGTTTACAGTATCCCTTGGACTTTCTTACTGACGATGACGCACAGAAATTGCATCGGAAATAAATAGAAAAGGCACAATGCCGACATAAGTACAAGAAGACTGACTCTTCCTACTGTCTATGTTTTGAACCATTCCTGTGACACTAGTTATGGATTCCGATGCGTCACTACAGGTTTACTGTATCCCTCTGACCTTCTTATTGACGATGAAACACAGAAATTGCATCGGAATTAAATAAAAAGGCACAATGCCGACTTAAGTACAAGAAGACTGACTCTTCCTACTGTCTATGTTTTGAACCATTCCTGTGACACTAATTATAGATTTCGATGCTTCACTTCAGGTTTACTGTATCCCTCTGACCTTCTTATTGACGATGAAACCCAGAAATTGCATCAGAATTAAATAGAAAAGGCACAATGCCGACTTAAGAACTAGAAGACTGACTCTTCTTACTGTCTATGTTTTGAACCATTCCTGTGACGCTAGTTATAGATTCCGATGCTTCACTTCAAGTTTACTGTATCCCTTCGACCATCTTATTGACGACGAAACACAGAAATTGCATCGGAATTAAATACAAAAGGCACAATGCCGACTTAAGTACAAGAAGACTGTTTCATCTTACTGTCCATGTATTGAACCATTCCTGTGACCCTAGTTACAGATTCCGATGCTTCACTTCAGGTTTACTGTATCCCTTTGACCTTCTTATTGACGATGAAACACAGAAATCGGATCGGAATTAAATAGAAAAGGCACAATGCCGACTAAAGTACAAGAAGACTGACTCATCTTACTGTCTATGTTTTGAACCATTCCTGTGACGCTAGTTACAGATTCCGATGCTTCACTTCAGGTTTACTGGATCCCTTTGACCTTCTTATTGACGATGAAACACAGAAATTGGATCGGAGTTAAATACAAAAGGCACAATGCCAACTTAAGTTCAAGAAAACTGACTTTTCTTACTGACTATGATTTGAAACATTCCTGTGACACTAGTTATAGATTCCGATATTTCACTCCTGGTTTGCTGTATCCCTTGGACCTTCTTATTGACGATGAAACACAGAAATTGCATCGGAATTAAATACAAAATGCACAATGCCGACTTAAGTACAAGAAGACTGTCTCCTCTTACTGTCCACGTTTGAACCAATCCTGTGACACTAGTTATAGATTCCGATGCTTCACTTCAGGTTTTCTGTATCCCTCAGACCTTCTTATTGACGGTGAAACACAGAAATCGTATCGGAATAAAATACAAAAGGCACAATGATGACTTAAGTACAAGAAGACTGACTCTTCGTACTGTCTATGTTTTGAACCATTCATGTGACACTAGTTATAGATTCCGATGCTTCACTTCAGGTTTTTGTATCCCTCTGACCTTGTTATTGACGATGAAACAAAGAAATTGCATCGGAATTAAATTCAAAAGGCACAATGCCGACTTAAGTACAAGAAGACTGACTCTTCCAACTGTCTATGTTTTGAACCATTCCTGTGACACTAGTTATAGATTCCGATTCATCACTCCTGGTTTGCTGTATCCCTTGGACCTTCTTATTGACGATGAAACACAGAAATTGCATCGGAATTAAATACAAAAGGCACAATGCCGACTTAAGTACAAGAAGACTGACTCTTCTTACTGACTATGTTTTGAACCATTCCTGTGACACTAGTTATAGATTCCGATGCTTCACTCCATGTTTACTGTATCCCTTGGACCTCCTTGATGACGATTAAACACAGAAATTGCATCGGAATTAAATACAAAAGGCACAATGCCGACTTAAGTACAAGAAGACTGACTCTACTTACTGTCTATGCTTTGAACCATTCCTGTGACACTAGTTATAGATTCCGATGCTTCACTCCAGGTTTACTGTAACCCTTGGACCTTCTTATTGACGACGAAACACAGAAAATGCATCGGAAGTTAATAGAAAGGGTACAATGCCAACTTAAGTACAAGAAGACTGACTCATCTTACTAACTATGTTTGAAACATTCCTGTGACACTAGTTATAGATTCCGATGCTTCGCTTCAGGTTTACTATATCCCTTGGACTTTCTTACTGACGATGACGCACAGAAATTGCATCGGAAATAAATAGAAAAGGCACAATGCCGACAAAAGTACAAGAAGACTGACTCTTCCTACTGTCTATGTTTTGAACCATTCCTGTGACACTAGTTACAGATTCCGATGCTTCACTACAGGTTTACTGTATCTCTCTGACCATCTTATTGACGATGAAACACAAAAATTGCATCAGAATTAAATAAAAAGGCACAATGCCGACTCAAGTACAAGAAGACTGACTCTTCCTACTGCCTATGTTTTGAACCATTCCTGTGACACTAGTTATAGATTCCGATGCTTCACTTCAGGTTTACTGTATCCCTCTGACCTTCTTATTGACGACGAAACACAGATACTGCATCGGAATTAAATAGAAAAGGCACAATGCCGACTTAAGTACAAGAAGACTGACTCATCTTACTGTCTATGTTTTGAACCATTCCTGTGACGCTAGTTACAGATTCCGATGCTTCACTTCAGGTTTACTGGATCCCTTTGACCTTCTTATTGACGATGAAACACAGAAATTGGATCGGAGTTAAATACAAAAGGCACAATGCCAACTTAAGTACAAGAAGACTGACTCATCTTACTAACTATGTTTGAAACATTCCTGTGACACTAGTTATAGATTCCGATGCTTCGCTTCAGGTTTACTATATCCCTTGGACTTTCTTACTGACGATGAAGCACAGAAATTGCATCGGAATTAACCCTGCTGTTCTGTTCACTTTTACTTGACATATATACTGTTCGGGTCAATATGACCCGACATATCAAAATGCTTTAGAAACATAAATTTTGGTACAGTTTTAGCTATCGACATTGTTGTTCTATTCCAGTACCTTGTTAGTAATAATAATAATAATAATAATAATAATAATAATGGTAATAATAATAATAATAACAATGCATACAACTTTATTGAGGGATATTTTTCATTTAAATATGCACATAAATTTGAAACAACAGACAGTTTCCATTACAGGCATTCAACTTAGAAAGCACTACAGTTTTTCCATACTTCTATTCTTATTGTTGACAGTTTAGACGTAAGTATTGACATTTTCTAACAACAGACAGTTGTCATTACAGATATTCATCTTAGAGCACACTACAGTACAGAACACACTACAGTTTTTTTATTACATTCCAACATAGAAAGCACTACAACTTTAGAATCCTCTCTTCTTACTGATTGTAGTTTAGGCACAAGTATTCACATAAATTTGAAACAACAGAATTTTCAATACAATCATCTTATAAAATACTACAGTTCTTTTCTTACTGCTTGCACTGTGGACACAAGTAGGTTACATGTTTCTTGCAAATATGTTTACTACATTTTCCACACACCATGTTTGTTTTATTGTCATTACTTGATGGACAGAACTTACAGCGTGCACGTTTTGTAGATTTTCTTGTTGTTACCGATTCTGACACACCACCCACATCATTCGGGTTTTGGATGCTTGTGACCATTCTCAAAGAATCTTCTGTTCTTGGGAAATGCGTTCTTGATGCAATATGTTCTTTTATCAGTGACTTTCCAAGTTCCTCCAAGAATATTCTCCTTCTAGTCAATTTGCTTGCATTCCAATTAGGGTCAACCGAAATCCACAAAACGTATGCATTATAAGCAGAAACATCAAGAATATTGTAGAAAACTATCATTGGCCACCTATTACTTTTTCGTTTGCATGTATATGTACCTAATAACTGATCAAGCGTGTCTACAGCACCTTTGGTTGAATTATAGTCCAAAATCATTTTTGGCTTCTTATCAGCCCTGTCACTGATTTCCGCATCATGGTGGAGAGTGCTCATAAGTACAACATTCTTGTGTCTCTTAGGAATATAATTAACCACAGTAGTGTCATTTGTGAAGTAAAATGAAGAGCTGTGTACCTCCTTGTTGGTCATTTTGTGTGGAAGCTCCGGCTTATTTTTCCGTATAGTTCCCAACATAGTCAATTTCCTTTTCAGAAGCAGCTGCCCCAAATTGTACGACGTAAAAAAGTTGTCACACGTGATATTCTGACCACGTAACTCAGAAGTGAGATCAGATACCACCCTCATTCCCTGATTTCTTTCTGGTGCCGCTCCACTCACCTTTCCTGTATAAATTTGGGCTTTCAGTACGTATGAAGTTTTGCTGTCACACATGGTCCATATTTTGATCCCATATTTTGCCGGTTTACTTGGGATATACTGCTTGAATGGACAGCGACCTCTAAATGCTACTAACTGCTCGTCAACAGTAACATTTTCTCCTGGATTATACAGTTTAGGAAGGACCTCTACCCACTTCTCCCAAATACTACGAATTGCGGCAAGTTTGTCAGTACGTCGTCTTTCCTCTCTAGTAGATTTCTTGTCAAATCGCAGGACACGTGATATCTTACAGAATGTTTCATGAGACATGGTTGCTCGAAATATGTTTCGCCCAGTATCTTTATCCCACAAACTTTTTGTAGACTCCCCATGAGATCGATATACACCCGCTAGGAGTAAGAGTCCTAAGTATGCATGGAAAACAGAACCATCAATATCTGTCCACTGTTCACCATAAACTCGCTGCCCTTCAATATTTGTCATCTCTATTATTTCATTTTGAAGCGCTGTGTGAAATACTGCTTCAAATGAACATTTTACATCAGATATTCTGCTGACTGCATACCTGGTAACTCCTGGGGTACTCTTGATGATGTTCGAAGCTGGTAGGCGACCATGTTGTGCTGGTGGATGCAACTGCCATTCTATATTCCCATTTTTAGAAAGAAAAGTCTCTACACTATTTTGTATGGGCTGTGGACTGTCGTAACTGTCATCGGAACACTCGCTTTCAGATGCATTGCTGATGTGATCTTCAAACTCAGAAAGTGATCCTTCATCTGGTGAGGCATTTACTATTTCTTCCAACTCACGATCATTCAATGGTCTCATCGCCATGGTGTCACAAGTCAAACTGGGCAGAAACAAAGCATTCCAATTATTGAGAACTGCCAATTATTATTTCCTGGGGAAAGCAACAAACAAGCCCATTGTTGTGAACGCATGGAGCTTTAGGTGATTGTTGAGAGTAAGTTGGAATGATGCAGTCACTATTCCCACACAACACAACAAAAATAATTTTCGCCATTTCCAGATTTTAGAAATAAATACGAGTTACACTAAACATATTTGTGTCGGGTCATTATGACCCGAACATTACATATGCAACTATTACAGTTGAAGCCCAAACTTCTTAAACTTTTTTAAAACCTTTTAAAACACATGCTGCTCATCCATTTTCAGACAAAGTCACAAAGTTTCATAAATATATATTGGTATTTACATAATGTAAAATAACGTTCATATTCGTTTCGGGTCATATAGACCCGAACAGAACAGCAGGGTTAAATAGAAAAGGCACAATGCCGACTTAAGTACAAGAAGACCGACTCTTCCTACTGTCTATGTTTTTAACCATTCCTGTGACACTAGTTATAGATTCCGATGCTTCACTACAGGTTTACTGTATCCCTCTGACCTTCTTATTGACGATGAAACACAGATATTGCATCGGAATTAAGTAAAAAGGCACAATGCCGACTTAAGTACAAGAAGACTGACTCTTCCTACTGTCTATGCTTTGAACCATTCCTTTGACACTAGTTATAGATTACGGTGCTCCACTTCAGGTTTACTGTATCCCTTGGACCTCTTTATTGACGATGAAACACAGAAATTGCATCGGAATTAAATACAAAAGGCACAATGAAGACTTAAGAACAAGAGGACGGGCTCTTCTTACCGTCTATGATTTGAACCTTTTCTGTGAGACCAGTTTTAGATGACGATGCTTCACTTCAGGTTTACTGTATCCCTTGGACCGTCTTATTGACGATGAAACACAGAAATTGCATCGGAATTAAATACAAATGGCACAATGCCTATTTATGAACAAGAAGACTGACTCTTCTTACTGTCTATGTTTAAACCATTCCTGTGAGACCAGTTTTAGATTTCGATGATTCACTTCAGGATTACTGTATCCCTTGGACGTTCTTATTGACGATGAAACTCAGAAATTGCATCGGATTTAAATACAAAGGGCAAAATGCCGACATAAGTACAAGCACACTGACTCTTCTTTCTGTCTATGTTATGAACCATTCCTGTGACACAAGTTATAGATTCGATGCTTCACTCCAGGTTTACTGCATCCCTTGGACCTTCTTATAGACGATGAAACACAGAAATTGCAACGGAATTAAATACAAGAGGCACAATGCCGACTTAATTCAAGAAGACTGACTCTTCTTACTGTCTATGTTTTGAACCATTCATGTGACACTAGTTACAGATTCCGATGCTTCACTCCAGGTTTACTGTATCCCATGGACCTTCGTATTGACGATGAAACACAGATATTGCATCGGAATTAAATTGAAAAGGCACAATGCCGACTTAAGTACAAGAAGACTGATTCTTCTTACTGACTATGTTTTGAACCATTCCTGTGACACTAGTTATAGATTCCGATGCTTCACTTCAGGTTTACTGTATCCCTTGAACATTCTTATTGACGATGAAAGACATAAATTGCATCGGAATTAAATACAAAAGGCTCAATGCCGACTTGAGCACAAGAAGACTGACTCTTCTTACTGACTATGTTTTGAACCATTCCTGTGACACTAGTTTTTGATTCCGATGCTTCACTTCAGGTTTACTGTATCCCTCTGACCTTCTTATTGACGATGAAACACAGATATTGCATCGGAATTAAATACAAAAGGCACTATGCCGACTTAAGTACAAGAAGACTGACTCTCCTTACTGACTATGTTATGAACCATTCCTGTGACACTAGATATAGATTCCGATGCTTCACTTCAGGTTTACTGTTTCATTTTGACCTTCTTATTGACGATGAAACACAGAAATTGCATCGGAATTAAATACAAAAGGCACAATGCCGACTTAAGTACTAGAAGACTGTCTCTTCTTACTGTCCACGTTTGAACCATCCCCGTGACACTAGTTATAGATTCCGATGCTTCACTTCAGGTTTACTGTATCCCTGAGACCTTCTAATTGACGATGAAACACAGAAATCGTATCGGAATTAAATAGAAAAGGCACAATGCCGACTTAAGTACAAGAAGACTGTTTCATCTTACTGTCTATGTATTGAACCATTCCTGTGACCCTAGTTACAGATTCCGATGCTTCACTTCAGGTTTACTGTATCCCTTGGACCTTCTTATTGACGATGAAACACAGAAATTGCATCGGAATTAAATACAAAAGGCACAATGGCGACTTAAGAACAAGAAGACGGGCTCTTCTTACTGTCTATGTTTTGAACCATCGCTGAGACATTAGTTATAGATTCCGATGCTTCACACCAGGTTTCCTGTATCCCTTGGACCTTCTTATTGACGACGAAACACAGAAATTGTGTCGGAATTAAATAGAAAAGGCACAATGCCGACTTAAGTACAAGAAGACTGACTCATCTTACTGTCTATGTTTTGAACCATTCCTGTGACGCTAGTTCCAGATTCCGATGCTTCACTTCAGGTTTACTGGATCCCTTTGACCTTCTTATTGATGATGAAACACAGATATTGGATCGGAGTTAAATACAAAAGGCACAATGAAGACTTAAGTACAAGAAGGCTGACTCTTCTTACTGACTATGTTTTGAAAAATTCCTGTGACACTAGTTATAGATTCCGATGCTTCACTTCAGGTTTACTGTATCCCTTGGACATTCTTATTCACGATGAAGCACAGAAATTGCATCGGAATTAAATAGAAAAGGCACAATGCCGACTTAAGTACAAGAAGACTGACTCTTCCTACTGTCTATGTTTTTAACCATTCCTGTGACACTAGTTATAGATTCCGATGCTTCACTTCAGGTTTACTGTATCCCTTGGACCATCTGATTGACGACGAAACACAGAAATTGCATCGGAATTAAATAGAAAAGGCACAATGCTGACTTAAGTACAAGAAGACTGACTCATCTTACTGTCTATGTTATGAACCATTCCTGTGACACAAGTTATAGATTCGATGCTTCACTCCAGGTTTACTGCATCCCTTGGACCTTCTTATAGACGATGAAACACAGAAATTGCATCGGAATTAAATACAAGAGGCACAATGCCGACTTAATTCAAGAAGACTGACTCTTCTTACTGTCTATGTTTTGAACCATTCATGTGACACTAGTTCTAGATTCCGATGCTTCACTCCAGGTTTACTGTATCCCATGGACCTTCGTATTGACGATGAAACACAGAAATTGCATCGGAATTAAATTGAAAAGGCACAATGCCGACTTAAGTACAAGAAGACTGATTCTTCTTACTGACTATGTTTTGAACCATTCCTGGGACACTAGTTATAGATTCCGATGCTTCACTTCAGGTTTACTGTATCCCTTGAACATTCTTATTGACGATGAAAGACATAAATTGCGTCGGAATTAAATACAAAAGGCTCAATGCCGACTTGAGCACAAGAAGACTGCCTCTTCTTACTGACTATGCTTTTAACCATTCCTGTGACACTAGTTTTTGATTCCGATGCTTCACTTCAGGTTTACTGTATCCCTCTGACCTTCTTATTGACGATGAAACACAGAAATTGCATCGGAATTAAATACAAAAGGCACAATGCCGACTTAAGTACAAGAAGACTGACTGTTCCTACTGCCTATGCTTTGAACCATTCCTGTGACACTAGTTATAGATTCCGATGCTTCACTTCAGGTTTACTGTATCCCTCTGAATTTCTTATTGACGATGAAACACAGAAATTGCATCGGAATTAAATACAAAAGGCACAATGCCGACTTAAGTACAAGAAGACTGACTCTTCCTACTGTCTATGCTTTTAACCATTCCTGTGACACTAGTTACAGATTGCAATGCTTCGCTACAGGATTACTGTATCCCTTGGACCTTCTTATTGACGACGAAACACAGATACTGCATCGGAATTAAATAGAAAAGGCACAATGCCGGCTTAAGTACAAGAAGACTGACTCATCTTACTGTCTATGTTTTGAACCATTCCTGTGACGCTAGTTACAGATTCCGATGCTTCACTTCAGGTTTACTGGATCCCTTTGACCTTCTTATTGACGATGAAACACAGAAATTGGATCGGAGTTAAAAACAAAAGGCACAATGCCGACTTAAGTACAAGAAGACAGACTCTACTTACTGACTATGATTTGAAAAATTCCTGTGACACTAGTTATAGAATCCGATGCTTCATTTCAGGTTTACAGTATCCCTTGGACTTTCTTACTGACGATGACGCACAGAAATTGCATCGGAAATAAATAGAAAAGGCACAATGCCGACATAAGTACAAGAAGACTGACTCTTCCTACTGTCTATGTTTTGAACCATTCCTGTGACACTAGTTATAGATTCCGATGCTTCACTACAGGTTTACTGTATCCCTCTGACCTTCTTATTGACGATGAAACACAGAAATTGCATCGGAATTAAATAAAAAGGCACAATGCCGACTTAAGTACAAGAAGACTGACTCTTCCTACTGTCTATGTTTTGAACCATTCCTGTGACACTAGTTATAGATTTCGATGCTTCACTTCAGGTTTACTGTATCCCTCTGACCTTCTTATTGACGATGAAACCCAGAAATTGCATCAGAATTAAATAGAAAAGGCACAATGCCGACTTAAGAACTAGAAGACTGACTCTTCTTACTGTCTATGCTTTGAACCATTCCTGTGACGCTAGTTACAGATTCCGATGCTTCACTTCAGGTTTACTGGATCCCTTTGACCTTCTTATTGACGATGAAACAAAGAAATTGGATCGGAGTTAAATACAAAAGGCACAATGCCGACTTAAGTTCAAGAAAACTGACTTTTCTTACTGACTATGATTTGAAACATTCCTGTGACACTAGTTATAGATTCTGATATTTCACTCCTGGTTTGCTCTATCCCTTGGACCTTCTTATTGACGATGAAACACAGAAATTGCATCGGAATTAAATACTAAAGGCACAATGCCGACTTAAGTACAAGAAGACTGTCTCCTCCTACTGTCCACGTTTGAACCAATCCTGTGACACTAGTTATAGATTCCGATGCTTCACTTCAGGTTTACTGTATCCCTCAGAACTTCTTATTGACGGTGAAACACAGAAATCGTATCGGAATAAAATACAAAAGGCACAATGATGACTTAAGTACAAGAAGACTGACTCTTCGTACTGTCTACGTTTTGAACCATTCATGTGACACTAGTTATAGATTCCGATGCTTCACTTCAGGTTTTTGTATCCCTCTGACCTTCTTATTGACGATGAAACAAAGAAATTGCATCGGAATTAAATTCAAAAGGCACAATGCCGACTTAAGTACAAGAAGACTGACTCTTCCAACTGTCTATGTTTTGAACCGTTCCTGTGACACTAGTTATAGATTCCGATGCTTCACTCCATGTTTACTGTATCCCTTGGACCTCCTTGATGACGATTAAACACAGAAATTGCATCGGAATTAAATACAAAAGGCACAATGCCGACTTAAGTACAAGAAGACTGACTCTACTTACGATCTATGCTTTGAACCATTCCTGTGACACTAGTCATAGATTCCGATGCTTCACTCCAGGTTTACTATATCCCTTGGACCTTCTTATTGACGACGAAACACAGATACTGCATCGGAATTAAATAGAAAAGGCACAATGCCGACTTAAGTTCAAGAAGACTGACTCATCTTACTGTCTATGTTTTGAACCATTCCTGTGACGCTAGTTACAGATTCCGATGCTTCACTTCAGGTTTACTGGATCCCTTTGACCTTCTTATTGACGATGAAACACAGAAATTGGATCGGAGTTAAATACAAAAGGCACAATGCCGACTTAAGTACAAGAAGACTGACTCTACTTACTGACTATGATTTGAAAAATTCCTGTGACACAAGTTATAGATTCCGATGCTTCACTTCAGGTTTACTGTATCCCTTGGACATTCTTATTGACGATGAAGCACAGAAATTGCATCGGAATTAAATAGAAAAGGCACAATGCCGACTTAAGTACAAGAAGACCGACTCTTCCTACTGACTATGTTTTTAACCATTCCTGTGACACTAGTTATAGATTCCGATGCTTCACTACAGGTTTACTGTATCCCTCTGACCTTCTTATTGACGATGAAACACAGATATTGCATCGGAATTAAGTAAAAAGGCACAATGCCGACTTAAGTACAAGAAGACTGACTCTTCCTACTGTCTATGCTTTGAACCATTCCTGTGACACTAGTTATAGATTACGGTGCTCCACTTCAGGTTTACTGTATCCCTTGGACCTCTTTATTGACGATGAAACACAGAAATTGCATCGGAATTAAATACGAAAGGCACAATGAAGACTTAAGAACAAGAGGACGGGCTCTTCTTACCGTCTATGATTTGAACCTTTTCTGTGAGACCAGTTTTAGATGACGATGCTTCACTTCAGGTTTACTGTATCCCTTGGACCGTCTTATTGACGATGAAACACAGAAATTGCATCGGAATTAAATACAAATGGCACAATGCCTATTTATGAACAAGAAGACTGACTCTTCTTACTGTCTATGTTTAAACCATTCCTGTGAGACCAGTTTTAGATTTCGATGATTCACTTCAGGATTACTGTATCCCTTGGACGTTCTTATTGACGATGAAACTCAGAAATTGCATCGGATTTAAATACAAAGGGCACAATGCCGACATAAGTACAAGCACACTGACTCCTCTTTCTGTCTATGTTATGAACCATTCCTGTGACACAAGTTATAGATTCGATGCTTCACTCCAGGTTTACTGCATCCCTTGGACCTTCTTATACACGATGAAACACAGAAATTGCATCGGAATTAAATACAAGAGGCACAATGCCGACTTAATTCAAGAAGACTGACTCTTCTTACAGTCTATGTTTTGAACCATTCATGTGACACTAGTTATAGATTCCGATGCTTCACTCCAGGTTTACTGTATCCCATGGACCTTCGTATTGACGATGAAACACAGAAATTGCATCGGAATTAAATTGAAAAGGCACAATGCCGACTTAAGTACAAGAAGACTGATTCTTCTTACTGACTATGTTTTGAACCATTCCTGTGACACTAGTTATAGATTCCGATGCTTCACTTCAGGTTTACTGTATCCCTCTGACCTTCTTATTGACGATGAAACACAGAAATTGCATCGGAATTAAATACAAAAGGCACAATGCCGACTTAAGTACAAGAAGACTGTCTCTTCTTACTGTCCACGTTTGAACCATCCCCATGACACTAGTTATAGATTCCGATGCTTCACTTCAGGTTTACTGTATCCCTGAGACCTTCTTATTGACGATGAAACACAGAAATCGTATCGGAATTAAATAGAAAAGGCACAATGCCGACTTAAGTACAAGAAGACTGTTTCATCTTACCGTCTATGTATTGAACCATTCCTGTGACCCTAGTTACAGATTCCGATGCTTCACTTCAGGTTTACTGTATCCCTTGGACCTTCTTATTGACGATGAAACACAGAAATTGCATCGGAATTAAATACAAAAGGCACAATGCCGACATAAGAACAAGAAGACGGGCCCTTCTTACTGTCTATGTTTTGAACCATCGCTGAGACATTAGTTATAGATTCCGATGCTTCACACCAGGTTTCCTGTATCCCTTGGACCTTCTTATTGACGACGAAACACAGAAATTGCGTCGGAATTAAATAGAAAAGGCACAATGCCGACTTAAGTACAAGAAGACTGACTCATCTTACTGTCTATGTTTTGAACCATTCCTGTGACGCTAGTTCCAGATTCCGATGCTTCACTTCAAGTTTACTGGATCCCTTTGACCTTCTTATTGATGATGAAACATAGAAATTGGATCGGAGTTAAATACAAAAGGCACAATGCCGACTTAAGTACAAGAAGACTGACTCTTCTTACTGACTATGTTTTGAAAAATTCCTGTGACACTAGTTATAGATTCCGATGCTTCACTTCAGGTTTACTGTATCCCTTGGACATTCTTATTCACGATGAAGCACAGAAATTGCATCGGAATTAAATAGAAAAGGCACAATGCCGACTTAAGTACAAGAAGACTGTCTCTTCCTACTGTCTATGTTTTTATCCATTCCTGTGACACTAGTTATAGATTCCGATGCTTCACTTCAGGTTTACTATATCCCTTGGACCATCGTATTGACGACGAAACACAGAAATTGCATCGGAATTAAATAGAAAAGGCACAATGCCGACTTAAGTACAAGAAGACTGACTCATCTTACTGTCTATGTTATGAACCATTCCTGTGACACAAGTTATAGATTCGATGCTTCACTCCAGGTTTACTGCATCCCTTGGACCTTCTTATAGACGATGAAACACAGAAATTGCATCGGAATTAAATACAAGAGGCACAATGCCGACTTAATTCAAGAAGACTGACTCTTCTTACTGTCTATGTTTTGAACCATTCATGTGACACTAGTTATAGATTCCGATGCTTCACTCCAGGTTTACTGTATCCCATGGACCTTCGTATTGACGATGAAACACAGAAATTGCATCGGAATTAAATTGAAAAGGCACAATGCCGACTTAAGTACAAGAAGACTGATTCTTCTTACTGACTATGTTTTGAACCATTCCTGTGACACTAGTTATAGATTCCGATGCTTCACTTCAGGTTTACTGTATCCCTTGAACATTCTTATTGACGATGAAAGACATAAATTGCATCGGAATTAAATACAAAAGGCTCAATGCCGACTTGACCACAAGAAGACTGACTCTTCTTACTGACTATGTTTTGAACCATTCCTGTGACACTAGTTTTTGATTCCGATGCTTCACTTCAGGTTTACTGTATCCCTCTGACCTTCTTATAGACGATGAAACACAGAAATTGCATCGGAATTAAATACAAAAGGCACAATGCCGACTTAAGTACAAGAAGGCTGACTCTTCCTACTGCCTATGCTTTGAACCATTCCTGTGACACTAGTTATAGATTGCAATGCTTCGCTACAGGATTACTGTATACCTTGGACCCTCTTATTGACGACGAAACACAGATACTGCATCGGAATCAAATAGAAAAGGCACAATGCCGGCTTAAGTACAAGAAGACTGACTCATCTTACTGTCTATGTTTTGAACCATTCCTGTGACGCTAGTTACAGATTCCGATGCTTCACCTCAGGTTTACTGGATCCCTTTGACCTTCTTATTGACGATGAAGCACAGAAATTGGATCGGAGTTAAATACAAAAGGCACAATGCCGACTTAAGTACAAGAAGACTGACTCTACTTACTGACTATGATTTGAAAAATTCCTGTGACACTAGTTATAGATTCCGATGCTTCACTTCAGGTTTACTGTATCCCTTGGACATTCTTATTCACGATGAAGCACAGAAATTGCATCGGAATTAAATAGAAAAGGCACAATGCCGACTTAAGTACAAGAAGACCGACTCTTCCTACTGTCCATGTTTTTAACCATTCCTGTGACACTAGTTATAGATTCCGATGCTTCACTACAGGTTTACTGTATCCCTCTGACCTTCTTATTGACGATGAAACACAGATATTGCATCGGAATTAAGTAAAAAGGCACAATGCCGACTTAAGTACAAGAAGACTGACTCTTCCTACTGTCTATGCTTTGAACCATTCCTGTGACACTAGTTATAGATTACGGTGCTTCACTTCAGGTTTACTGTATCCCTTGGACCTTCTTATTGACGATGAAACACAGAAATTGCATCGGAATTAAATATAAAAGGCACAATGAAGACTTATGAACAAGAGGACGGGCTCTTCTTACCGTCTATGATTTGAACCCTTCCTGTGAGACCAGTTTTAGATGACGATGCTTCACTTCAGGTTTACTGTATCCCTTGGACCGTCTTATTGACGATGAAACACAGAAATTGCATCGGAATTAAATACAAATGGCACAATGCCTATTTATGAACAAGAAGACTGACTCTTCTTACTGTCTATGTTTAAACCATTCCTGTGAGACCAGTTTTAGATTTCGGTGATTCACTTCAGGATTACTGTATCCCTTGGACGTTCTTATTGACGATGAAACTCAGAAATTGCATCGGATTTAAATACAAAGGGCACAATGCCGACATAAGTACAAGCACACTGACTCTTCTTTCTGTCTATGTTACGAACCATTCCTGTGACACAAGTTATAGATTCGATGCTTCACTCCAGGTTTACTGCATCCCTTGGACCTTCTTATAGACGATGAAACACAGAAATTGCATCGGAATTAAATACAAGAGGCACAATGCCGACTTAATTCAAGAAGGCTGACTCTTCTTACTGTCTATGTTTTGAACCATTCATGTGACACTAGTTATAGATTCCGATGCTTCACTCCAGGTTTACTGTATCCCATGGACCTTCGTATTGACGATGAAAGACAGAAATTGCATCGGAATTAAATTGAAAAGGCACAATGCCGACTTAAGTACAAGAAGACTGATTCTTCTTACTGACTATGTTTTGAACCATTCCTGTGACACTAGTTATAGATTTCGATGCTTCACTTCAGGTTTACTGTATCCCTTGAACATTCTTATTGACGATGAAAGACATAAATTGCATCGGAATTAAATACAAACGGCTCAATACCGACTTGAGCACAAGAAGACTGACTCTTCTTACTGACTATGTTTTGAACCATTCCTGTGACACTAGTTTTTGATTCCGATGCTTCACTTCAGGTTTACTGTATCCCTCTGACCTTCTTATTGACGATGAAACACAGAAATTGCATCGGAATTAAATACAAAAGGCACAATGCCGACTTAAGTACAAGAAGACTGACTCTCCTTACTGACTATGTTTTGAACCATTCCTGTGACACTAGATATAGATTCCGATGCTTCACTTCAGGTTTACTGTATCATTTTGCCCTTCTTATTGACGATGAAACACAGAAATTGCATCGGAATTAAATACAAAAGGCACAATGCCGACTTAAGTACAAGAAGACTGTCTCTTCTTACTGTCCACGTTTGAACCATCCCCGTGACACTAGTTATAGATTCCGATGCTTCACTTCAGGTTTACTGTATCCCTGAGACCTTCTTATTGACGATGAAACACAGAAATCGAATCGGAATTAAATAGAAAAGGCACAATGCCGACTTAAGTACAAGAAGACTGTTTCATCTTACTGTCTATGTATTGAACCATTCCTGTGACCCTAGTTACATATTCCGATGCTTCACTTCAGGTTTACTGTATCCCTTGGACCTTCTTATTGACGATGAAACACAGAAATTGCATCGGAATTAAATACAAAAGGCACAATGCCGACTTAAGAACAAGAAGACGGGCTCTTCTTACTGTCTATGTTTTGAACCATCGCTGAGACATTAGTTATAGATTCCGATGCTTCACACCAGGGTTCCTGTATCCCTTGGACCTTCTTATTGACGACGAAACACAGAAATTGCGTCGGAATTAAATAGAAAAGGCACAATGCCGACTTAAGTACAAGAAGACTGACTCATCTTACTGTCTATGTTTTGAACCATTCCTGTGACGTTAGTTCCAGATTCCGATGCTTCACTTCAGGTGTACTGGATCCCTTTGACCTTCTTATTGATGATGAAACACAGAAATTGGATCGGAGTTAAATACAAAAGGCACAATGCCGACTTAAGTACAAGAAGACTGACTCTTCTTACTGACTATGTTTTGAAAAATTCCTGTGACACTAGTTATAGATTCCGATGCTTCACTTCAGGTTTACTGTATCCCTTGGACATTCTTATTCACGATGAAGCACAGAAATTGCATCGGAATTAAATAGAAAAGGCACAATGCCGACTTAAGTACAAGAAGACTGACTCTTCTTACTGTCTATGTTTTTAACCATTCCTGTTACACTAGTTATAGATTCCGATGCTTCACTTCAGGTTTACTGTATCCCTTGGACCATCTTATTGACGACGAAACACAGAAATTGCACCGGAATTAAATAGAAAAGGCACAATGCCGACTTAAGTACAAGAAGACTGACTCATCTTACTGTCTATGATTTGAACCATTCCTGTACCGCCAGTTACAGATTCCGATACTTCACTCCTTGTTTGCTGTATCCCTTGGACCTCCTTATTGACAATGAAACACAGAAATTGCATCGGAATTAAATACAAAAACTCAATGCCGACTTAAGTACAAGAAGACTGTCTTTTCTTACTGTCCACGTTTGAACCATTCAAGTGACACTAGTTATAGATTCCGATGCTTCACTTCAGGTTTACTGTATCCCTCAGACCTTCTTATTGACGATGAAACAAAGGAATTGCATCGGAATTAAATTCAAAAGGCACAATGCCGACTTAAGTACAAGAAGACCGACTCTTCCTACTGTCTATGTTTTTAACCATTCCTGTGACACTAGTTATAGATTCCGATGCCTCACTACAGGTTTACTGTATCCCCCTGACCTTCTTATTGACGATGAAACACAGATATTGCATCGGAATTAAGTAAAAAGGCACAATGCCGACTTAAGTACAAGAAGACTGACTCTTCCTACTGTCTATGCTTTGAACCATTCCCGTGACACTAGTTATAGATTACGGTGCTTCACTTCAGGTTTACTGTATTCCTTGTACCTTCTTATTGACGATGAAACTCAGAAATTGCATCGGAATTAAATACAAAAGGCACAATGAAGACTTATGAACAAGAGGACGGGCTCTTCTTACCGTCTATGATTTGAACCTTTCCTGTGAGACCAGTTTTAGATGACGATGCTTCACTTCAGGTTTACTGTATCCCTTGGACCGTCTTATTGACGATGAAACACAGAAATTGCATCGGAATTAAATACAAATGGCACAATGCCTATTTATGAACAAGAAGACTGACTCTTCTTACTGTCTATGTTTAAACCATTCCTGTGAGACCAGTTTTAGATTTCGATGATTCACTTCAGGATTACTGTATCCCTTGGACGTTCTTATTGACGATGAAACTCAGAAATTGCATCGGAATTAAATACAAAGGGCACAATGCCGACATAAGTACAAGCACACTGACTCTTCTTTCTGTCTATGTTATGAACCATGCCTGTGACACAAGTTATAGATTCGATGCTTCACTCCAGGTTTACTGCATCCCTTGGACCTTCTTATAGACGATGAAACACAGAAATTGCATCGGAATTAAATACAAGAGGCACAATGCCGACTTAATTCAAGAAGACTGACTCTTCTTACTGTCTATGTTTCGAACCATTCATGTGACACCAGTTATAGATTCCGATGCTTCACTCCAGGTTTACTGTATCCCATGGACCTTCGTATTGACGATGAAACACAGAAATTGCATCGGAATTAAATTGAAAAGGCACAATGCCGACTTAAGTACAAGAAGACTGATTCTTCTTACTGACTATGTTTTGAACCATTCCTGTGACACTAGTTATAGATTCCGATGCTTCACTTCAGGTTTACTGTATCCCTTGAACATTCTTATTGACGATGAAAGACATAAATTGCATCGGAATTAAATACAAAAGGCTCAATGCCGACTTGAGCACAAGAAGACTAACTCTTCTTACTGACTATGTTTTGAACCATTCCTGTGACACTAGTTTTTGATTCCGATGCTTCACTTCTGGTTTACTGTATCCCTCTGACCTTCTTATTGACGATGAAACACAAAAATGGCATCGGAATTAAATACAAAAGGCACAATGCCGACTTAAGTACAAGATGACTGACTCTCCTTACTGACTATGTTTTGAACCATTCCTGTGACACTAGATATAAATTCCGATGCTTCACTTCAGGTTTACTGTATCATATTGACCTTCTTATTGACGATGAAACACAGAAATTGCATCGGAATTAAATACAAAAGGCACAAAGCCGACTTAAGTACAAGAAGACTGTCTCTTCTTACTGTCCACGTTTGAACCATCCCCGTGACACTAGTTATAGATTCCGATGCTTCACTTCAGGTTTACTGTATCCCTGAGAACGTCTTATTGACGATGAAACACAGAAATCGTATCTGAATTAAATAGAAAAGGCACAATGCCGACTTAATTACAAGAAGACTGTTTCATCTTACTGTCTATGTATTGAACCATTCCTGTGACCCCAGTTACAGATTCCGATGCTTCACTTCAGGTTTACTGTATCCCTTGGCCCTTCTTATTGACGATGAAACACAGAAATTGCATCGGAATTAAATACAAAAGGCACAATGCCGACTTAAGAACAAGAAGACGGGCTCTTGTTACTGTCTATGTTTTGAACCATCGCTGAGACATTAGTTATAGATTCCGATGCTTCACACCAGGTTTCCTGTATCGCTTGGACCTTCTTATTGACGACGAAACACAGAAATTGCGTCGTAATTAAATAGAAAAGGCACAATGCCGACTTAAGTACAAGAAGACTGACTCATCTTACTGTCTATGTTTTGAACCATTCCTGTGACGCTAGTTCCAGATTCCGATGCTTCACTTCCGGTTTACTGGATCCCTTTGACCTTCTTATTGATGATGAAACACAGATATTGGATCGGAGTTAAATACAAAAGGCACAATGCCGACTTAAGTACAAGAAGACTGACTCTTCTTACTGACTATGTTTTGAAAAATTCCTGTGACACTAGTTATAGATTCCGATGCTTCACTTCAGGTTTACTGTATCCCTTGGACATTCTTATTCACGATGAAGCACAGAAATTGCATCGGAATTAAATAGAAAAGGCACAATGCCGACTTAAGTACAAGAAGACTGACTCTTCCTACTGTCTATGTTTTGAACCATTCCTGTGACACTAGTTATAGATTCCGATACTTCACTCCTGGTTTGCTGTATCCCTTGGACCTTCGTATTGACGATGAAACACAGAAATTGCATCGGAATTAAATACAAAAGGCACAATGCCGACTTAAGTACAAGAAGACTGTCTCTTCTTACTGTCCACGTTTGAACCATCCCCGTGACACTAGTTATAGATTCCGATGCTTCACTTCAGGTTTACTGTATCCCTGAGACCTTCATATTGACGATGAAACACAGAAATCGAATCGGAATTAAATAGAAAAGGCACAATGCCGACTTAAGTACAAGAAGACTGTTTCATCTTACTGTCTATGTATTGAACCATTCCTGTGACCCTAGTTACATATTCCGATGCTTCACTTCAGGTTTACTGTATCCCTTGGACCTTCTTATTGACGATGAAACACAGAAATTGCATCGGAATTAAATACAAAAGGCACAATGCCGACTTAAGAACAAGAAGACGGGCTCTTCTTACTGTCTATGTTTTGAACCATCGCTGAGACATTAGTTATAGATTCCGATGCTTCACACCAGGGTTCCTGTATCCCTTGGACCTTCTTATTGACGACGAAACACAGAAATTGCGTCGGAATTACATAGAAAAGGCACAATGCCGACTTAAGTACAAGAAGACTGACTCATCTTACTGTCTATGTTTTGAACCATTCCTGTGACGTTAGTTCCAGATTCCGATGCTTCACTTCTGGTGTACTGGATCCCTTTGACCTTCTTATTGATGATGAAACACAGAAATTGGATCGGAGTTAAATACAAAAGGCATAATGCCGACTTAAGTACAAGAAGACTGACTCTTCTTACTGACTATGTTTTGAAAAATTCCTGTGACACTAGTTATAGATTCCGATGCTTCACTTCAGGTTTACTGTATCCCTTGGACATTCTTATTCACGATGAAGCACAGAAATTGCATCGGAATTAAATAGAAAAGGCACAATGCCGACTTAAGTACAAGAAGACTGACTCTTCCTACTGTCTATGTTTTTAACCATTCCTGTTACACTAGTTATAGATTCCGATGCTTCACTTCAGGTTTACTGTATCCCTTGGACCATCTTATTGACGACGAAACACAGAAATTGCATCGGAATTAAATAGAAAAGGCACAATGCCGACTTAAGTACAAGAAGACTGACTCATCTTACTGTCTATGATTTGAACCATTCCTGTACCGCCAGTTACAGATTCCGATACTTCACTCCTTGTTTGCTGTATCCCTTGGACCTCCTTATTGACAATGAAACACAGAAATTGCATCGGAATTAAATACAAAAACTCAATGCCGACTTAAGTACAAGAAGACTGTCTTTTCTTACTGCCCACGTTTGAACCATTCAAGTGACACTAGTTATAGATTCCGATGCTTCACTTCAGGTTTACTGTATCCCTCAGACCTTCTTATTGACGATGAAACAAAGGAATTGCATCGGAATTAAATTCAAAAGGCACAATGCCGACTTAAGTACAAGAAGACCGACTCTTCCTACTGTCTATGTTTTTAACCATTCCTGTGACACTAGTTATAGATTCCGATGCCTCACTACAGGTTTACTGTATCCCCCTGACCTTCTTATTGACGATGAAACACAGATATTGCATCGGAATTAAGTAAAAAGGCACAATGCCGACTTAAGTACAAGAAGACTGACTCTTCCTACTGTCTATGCTTTGAACCATTCCCGTGACACTAGTTATAGATTACGGTGCTTCACTTCAGGTTTACTGTATTCCTTGTACCTTCTTATTGACGATGAAACACAGAAATTGCATCGGAATTAAATACAAAAGGCACAATGAAGACTTATGAACAAGAGGACGGGCTCTTCTTACCGTCTATGATTTGAACCTTTCCTGTGAGACCAGTTTTAGATGACGATGCTTCACTTCAGGTTTACTGTATCCCTTGGACCGTCTTATTGACGATGAAACACAGAAATTGCATCGGAATTAAATACAAATGGCACAATGCCTATTTATGAACAAGAAGACTGACTCTTCTTACTGTCTATGTTTAAACCATTCCTGTGAGACCAGTTTTAGATTTCGATGATTCACTTCAGGATTACTGTATCCCTTGGACGTTCTTATTGACGATGAAACTCAGAAATTGCATCGGAATTAAATACAAAGGGCACAATGCCGACATAAGTACAAGCACACTGACTCTTCTTTCTGTCTATGTTATGAACCATGGATGTGACACAAGTTATAGATTCGATGCTTCACTCCAGGTTTACTGCATCCCTTGGACCTTCTTATAGACGATGAAACACAGAAATTGCATCGGAATTAAATACAAGAGGCACAATGCCGACTTAATTCAAGAAGACTGTCTCTTCTTACTGTCTATGTTTCGAACCATTCATGTGACACCAGTTATAGATACCGATGCTTCACTCCAGGTTTACTGTATCCCATGGACCTTCGTATTGACGATGAAACACAGAAATTGCATCGGAATTAAATTGAAAAGGCACAATGCCGACTTAAGTACAAGAAGACTGATTCTTCTTACTGACTATGTTTTTGAACCATTCCTGTGACACTAGTTATAGATTCCGATGCTTCACTTCAGGTTTACTGTATCCCTTGAACATTCTTATTGACGATGAAAGACATAAATTGCATCGGAATTAAATACAAAAGGCTCAATGCCGACTTGAGCACAAGAAGACTAACTCTTCTTACTGACTATGTTTTGAACCATTCCTGTGACACTAGTTTTTGATTCCGATGCTTCACTTCAGGTTTACTGTATCCCTCTGACCTTCTTATTGACGATGAAACACAGAAATTGCATCGGAATTAAATACAAAAGGCACAATGCCGACTTAAGTACAAGATGACTGACTCTCCTTACTGACTATGTTTTGAACCATTCCTGTGACACTAGATATAGATTCCGATGCTTCACTTCAGGTTTACTGTATCATATTGACCTTCTTATTGACGATGAAACACAGAAATTGCATCGGAATTAAATACAAAAGGCACAAAGCCGACTTAAGTACAAGAAGACTGTCTCTTCTTACTGTCCACGTTTGAACCATCCCCGTGACACTAGTTATAGATTCCGATGCTTCACTTCAGGTTTACTGTATCCCTGAGACCTTCTTATTGACGATGAAACACAGAAATCGTATCTGAATTAAATAGAAAAGGCACAATGCCGACTTAAGTACAAGAAGACTGTTTCATCTTACTGTCTATGTATTGAACCATTCCTGTGACCCCAGTTACAGATTCCGATGCTTCACTTCAGGTTTACTGTATCCCTTGGCCCTTCTTATTGACGATGAAACACAGAAAGTGCATCGGAATTAAATACAAAAGGCACAATGCCGACTTAAGAACAAGAAGACGGGCTCTTCTTACCGTCTATGATTTGAACCTTTCCTGTGAGACCAGTTTTAGATGACGATGCTTCACTTCAGGTTTACTGTATCCCTTGGACCTTCTTATTAACGATGAAACACAGAAATTGCATCGGAATTAAATACAAAATGCACAATGCCGTCGTAAGTACACGAAGACTGACTCTTCTTACTGTCTGTTATGAACCTACCCTGTGAGACCAGTTTTAGATTCCAATGCTTCACCTCAGGTTTACTGTATCCCTTGGACCTTCTTATTGACGATGAAACACAGAAATTGCATCGGAATTAAATAGAAAAGGCACAATGCCGACTTAAGTACAAGAAGACTGACTCTTCCTACTGTCTATGTTTTTAACCATTCCTGTGACACTAGTTATAGATTCCGATGCTTCACTACAGGTTTACTGTATACCTCTGACCTTCTTATTGACGATGAAACACAGATATTGCATCGGAATTAAATAAAAATTCACAATGCCGACTTAAGTACAAGAAGACTGACTCTTCCTACTGTCAATGCTTTGAACCATTAATGTGACACTAGTTATAGATTCCGGTGCTTCACTTCAGGTTTACTGTATCCCTTGGACCTTCTTATTGACGATTAAACACAGAAATTGCATCGGAATTAAATACAAAAGGCACAATGCCGACTTAAGGACAAGAAGACGGGCTATTCTTACCGTCTATGATTTGAACCTTTCCTGTGAGACCAGTTTTAGATGACGATGCTTCACTTCAGGTTTACTGTATCCCTTGGACCTTCTTATTAACGATGAAACACAGAAATTGCATCGGAATTAAATACAAAATGCACAATGCCGTCATAAGTACACGAAGACTGACTCTTCTTACTGTCTGTTATGAACCTACCCTGTGAGACCAGTTTTAGATTCCAATGCTTCACCTCAGGTTTACTGTATCCCTTGGACATTCTTATTGACGATGAAACACAGAAATTGCATCGGAATTAAATACAAATGGCACAATGCCTATTTATGAACAAGAAGACTGACTCTTCTTACTGTCTATGTCTAAACCATTCCTGTGAGACCAGTTTTAGATTTAGATGCTTCACTTCAGGTTTACTGTATCCCTTGGACCTTCTTATTGACAATGAAACACAGAAATTGCATCGGAATTAAATACAAAAATCACAATGCCGACTTAAGTACAAGAAGACTGACTCTTCCTACTGTCTATGTTTTAAACCATTCCTGTGGCACTAGTTATAGATTCCGATGCTTCACTTCAGGTTTACTGTATCCCTTGGACCTTCTTATTGACGATGAAAGACATAAATTGCGTCGGAATTAAATACAACAGGCTCAATGCCGACTTGAGCACAAGAAGACTGACTCTTCCTACTGACTATGTTTTGAACCACTCCTGTGACAGTAGTTATAGGTTCCGATGCTTAACTTCAGGTTTACTGTATCCCTTGGACCCTCTTATAGACGATGAAACACAGAAATTGCATCGGAATTAAATACAAAAGGCACAATGCCGACTTAAGTACAAGAATACTGACTCTTCTTACTGTCTATGTTTTGAACCATCGCTGAGACACTAGTTCTAGATTCCGATGCTTCACACCAGGTTTACTGTATCCCTTAGACCTTCTTATTGACGACGAAACACAGAAATTGCACCGGATTTAAATAGAAAAGGCACAATGCCGACTTAAGTACAAGAAGACTGACTCATCTTACTGTCTATGTTTTGAACCATTCCTGTGACGCAAGTTACAGATTCCGATGCTTCACTTCAGGTTTACTGGATCCCTTTGACCTTCTTATTGACGATGAAACACAGAAATTGGATCGGAGTTAAATACAAAAGGCTCAATGCCGACTTAAGTACAAGAAGACTGACTCTTCTTACTGACTATGATTTTAAAAATTCCTGTGACACTAGTTATAGATTCCGATGCTTCACTTCAGGTTTACTGTATCCCTTGGACATTCTTATTGACGATTAAACACAGAAATTGCATCGGAATTAAATACAAAAGGCACAATGCCGACTTAAGGACAAGAAGACGGGCTATTCTTACCGTCTATGATTTGAACATTTCCTGTGAGACCAGTTTTAGATGACGATGCTTCACTTCAGGTTTACTGTACCCCTTGGACCTTCTTATTAACGATGAAACACAGAAATTGCATCGGAGTTAAATACAAAATGCACAATGCCGTCATAAGTACACGAAGACTGACTCTTCTTACTGTGTGTTATGAACCTACCCTGTGAGACCAGTTTTAGATTCCAATGCTTCACCTCAGGTTTACTGTATCCCTTGGACCTTCTTATTGACGATGAAACACAGAAATTGCATCGAAATTAAATACAAATGGCACAATGCCTATTTATGAACAAGAAGACTGACTCTTCGTACTGTCTATGTTTAAACTATTCCTGTGAGACCAGTTTTAGATTTCGATGCTTCACTTCAGGTTTACTGTATCCCTTGGACATTCTTATTGACGATGAAACTCAGAAATTGCATCGGAATTAAATACAAAGGGCACAATGCCAACATAAGTACAAGCAAACTGACACTTCTTTCTGTCTATGTTTTGAACCATTCCTGTGACACAAGTTATAGATTCGATGCTTCACTCCAGGTTTACTGCATCCCCTGGACCTTCTTATAGACGATGAAACACAGAAATTGCATCGGAATTAAATACAATAGGCACAATGCCGACTTAGTTCAAGAAGACTGACTCTTCTTACTGTCTATGTTTTGAACCATTCATGGGACACTAGTTATAGATTCCAATGCTTCACTCCAGGTTTACTGTATCCCATGGACCTTCGTATTGACGATGAAACACAGAAATTGCATCGGAATTAAATTGAAAAGGCGCAATGCCGACTTAAGTACAAGAAGACTGATTCTTCTTACTGACTATGTTTTGAACCATTCCTGTGACACTAGTTATAGATTCCGATGCTTCACTTCAGGTTTACTGTATCCCTTGGACTTTCTTATTGACGATGAAACACAGAAATTGCATCGGAATTAAATAGAAACGGCACAATGCCGACTTAAGTACAAGTAGACTGACTCTTCCTACTGTCTAAGTTTTGAACCATTCCTGTGACACTTATTATAGATTCCGAAGCTTCACTTCAGGTTTACTGTGTCCCTCTTACCTTCTTATTGACGATGAAACACAGAAATTGCATCGGAATTAAATACAAAAGGCACAACGCCGACTTAAGTACAAGAAGACTGACTCTCCTTACTGACTATGTTTTGAACCATTCCTGTGACACTAGATATAGATTCCGATGCTTCACTTCGGGTTTACTGTATCCCTTTGACCTTCTTATTGACGATGAATCACAGAAATTGCATCGGAATTAAATACAAAAGGCACAATGCCGACTTAAGTACAAGAAGATTGTCTCTTCTTACTGTCCACGTTTGAACCACTCCCGTGACACTAGTTATATATTCCGATGCTTCACTTCAGGTTTACTGTATCCCTCAGACCTTCTTATTGACGATGAAACACAGAAATCGTATCGGAATTAAATAGAAAAGGCACAATGCCGACTTAAGTACAAGAAGACTGTTTCATCTTACTGTCTATTTATTGAACCATTCCTGTGACCCTAGTTACAGATTCCGATGCTTCACTTCAGGTTTACTGTATCCCTTGGACCTTCTTATTGACGATGAAACACAGAAATTGCATCGGATTTAAATACAAAAGGCACAATGCCGACTTAAGGACAAGAAGACGGGCTCTTCTTACTGTCTATGTTTTGAACCATTCCTGTGACGCTAGTTACAGATTCCGATGCTTCACTTCAGGTTTACTGGATCCCTTTGACCTTCTTATTGATGATGAAACACAGAAATTGGATCGGAGTTATATACAAAAGGCACAATGCCGACTTAAGTACAAGAAGACTGACACTTCTTACTGACTATGATTTGAAAAATTCCTGTGACACTAGTTATAGATTCCGATGCTTCACTTCACGTTTACTGTATCCCTTGGACATTCTTATTGACGATGAAGCACAGAAATTGCATCGGAATTAAATAGAAAAGGCACAATGCCGACTTAAGTACAAGAAGACTGACTCTTCCTACTGTCTATGTTTTTAACCATTCCTGTGACACTAGTTATAGATTCCGATGCTTCACTTCAGTTTTACTGTATCCCTTGGACCATCTTATTGACGACGAAACACAGAAATTGCATCGGAATTAAATAGAAAAGGCACAATGCCGACTTAAGTACAAGAAGACTGACTCATCTTACTGTCTATGTTTTGAACCATTCCTGTGACGCTAGTTACAGATTCCGATGCTTCACTTCAGGTTTACTGGATCCCTTTGACCTTCTTATTGACGATGAAACACAGAAATTGGACCGGAGTTAAATACAAAAGGCACAATGCCGACTTAAGTTCAAGAAGACTGACTCTTCTTACTGACTATGATTTGAAACATTCCTGTGACACTAGTAATAGATTCCGATACTTCACTCCTGGTTTGCTGTATCCCTTGGACCTTCTTATTGACGATGAAACACAGAAATTGCAACGGAATTAAATACAAAAGGCACAATGCCGACTTAAGTACAAGAAGACTGACTCATCTTACTAACTATGTTTTGAAACATTCCTGTGACACTAGTTATAGATTCCGATGCTTCACTTCAGGTTTACTGTTTCCCTTGGACTTTCTTACTGACGATGACGCACAGAAATTGCATCGGAAATAACTAGAAAAGGCACAATGCCGACATAAGTACAAGAAGACTGACTCTTCCTACTGTCTATGTTTTGAACCATTCCTGTGACACTAGTTATAGATTCCGATGCTTCACTTCAGGTTTACTGTATCCCTTGGACCATCTTATTGACGACGAAACACAGAAATTGCATCGGAATTAAATAGAAAAGGCACAATGCCGACTTGAGTACAAGAAGACTGTTTCATCTTACTGTCTATGTATTGAACCATACCTGTGACCTTAGTTACAGATTCCGATGCTTCACTTCAGGTTTACTGTATCCCTTGGACCTTCTTATTGACGATGAAACACAGAAATTGCATCGGAATTAAATACAAAAGGCACAATGCCGACTTAAGAACAAGAAGACGGGCTCTTCTTACCGTCTATGATTTGAACCTATCCTCTGAGACCAGTTTTAGATGACGATGCTTCACATCAGGTTTACTGTATCCCTTGGACCTTCTTATTAACGATGAAACACAGAAATTGCATCGGAATGAAATACGAAATGCACAATGCCGTCATAAGTACACGAAGACTGACTCTTCTTACTGTCTGTTATGAACCTACCCTGTGAGACCAGTTTTAGATTCCAATGCTTCACCTCAGGTTTACTGTATCCCTTGGACCTTCTTATTGACGATGAAACACAGAAATTGCATCGGAATTAAATACAAATGGCACAATGCCTATTTATGAACAAGAAGACTGACTCTTCTTACTGTCTATGTCTAAACCATTCCTGTGAGACCAGTTTTAGATTTAGATGCTTCACTTCAGGTTTACTGTGTCCCTTGGACCTTCTTATTGACAATGAAACACAGAAATTGCATCGGAATTAAATACAAAAATCACAATGCCGACTTAAGTACAAGAAGACTGACTCTTCCTACTGTCTATGTTTTAAACCATTCCTGTGGCACTAGTTATAGATTCCGATGCTTCACTTCAGGTTTACTGTATCCCTTGGACCTTCTTATTGACGATGAAAGACATAAATTGCATTGGAATTAAATACAACAGGCTCAATGCCGACTTGAGCACAAGAAGACTGACTCTTCCTACTGACTATGTTTTGAACCACTCCTGTGACAGTAGTTATAGATTCCGATGCTTAACTTCAGGTTTACTGTATCCCTTGGACCCTCTTATAGACGATGAAACACAGAAATTGCATCGGAATTAAATACAAAAGGCACAATGCCGACTTAAGTACAAGAAGACTGACTCTTCTTACTATGATTTGAAAAATTCCTGTGACACTAGTTATAGATTCCGATGCTTCACTTCAGGTTTACTGTATCCCTTGGACCTTCTTATTGACGATGAAACACAGAAATTGCATCGAAATTAAATACAAATGGCACAATGCCTATTTACGAACAAGAAGACTGACTCTTCGTACTGTCTATGTTTAAACTATTCCTGTGAGACCAGTTTTAGATTTCGATGCTTCACTTCAGGTTTACTGTATCCCTTGGACTTTCTTACTGACGATGACGCACAGAAATTGCATCGGAAATAAATAGAAAAGGCACAATGCCGACATAAGTACAAGAAGACTGACTCTTCCTACTGTCTATGTTTTGAACCATTCCTGTGACACTAGTTATAGATTCCGATGCTTCACTTCAGGTTTACTGTATCCCTTGGACCATCTTATTGACGAAGAAACACAGAAATTGCATCGGAATTAAATAGAAAAGGCACAATGCCGACTTGAGTACAAGAAGACTGTTTCATCTTACTGTCTATGTATTGAACCATACCTGTGACCTTAGTTACAGATTCCGATGCTTCACTTCAGGTTTACTGTATCCCTTGGACCTTCTTATTGACGATGAAACACAGAAATTGCATCGGAATTAAATACAAAAGGCACAATGCCGACTTAAGAACAAGAAGACGGGCTCTTCTTACCGTCTATGATTTGAACCTTTCCTCTGAGACCAGTTTTAGATGACGATGCTTCACTTCAGGTTTACTGTATCCCTTGGACCTTCTTATTAACGATGAAACACAGAAATTGCATCGGAATGAAATACGAAATGCACAATGCCGTCATAAGTACACGAAGACTGACTCTTCTTACTGTCTGTTATGAACCTACCCTGTGAGACCAGTTTTAGATTCCAATGCTTCACCTCAGGTTTACTGTATCCCTTGGACCTTCTTATTGACGATGAAACACAGAAATTGCATCGGAATTAAATACAAATGGCACAATGCCTATTTATGCACAAGAAGACTGACTCTTCTTACTGTCTATGTCCAAACCATTCCTGTGAGACCAGTTTTAGACTTAGATGCTTCACTTCAGGTTTACTGTATCCCTTGGACCTTCTTATTGACAATGAAATACAGAAATTGCATCGGAATTAAATACAAAAATCACAATGCCGACTTAAGTACAAGAAGACTGACTCTTCCTACTGTCTATGTTTTAAACCATTCCTGTGGCACTAGTTATAGATTCCGATGCTTCACTTTAGGTTTACTGTATCCCTTGGACCTTCTTATTGACGATGAAAGACATAAATTGCATCGGAATTAAATACAACAGGCTCCATGCTGACTTGAGCACAAGAAGACTGACTCTTCCTACTGACTATGTTTTGAACCACTCCTGTGACAGTAGTTATAGATTCCGATGCTTAACTTCAGGTTTACTGTATCCCTTGGACCCTCTTATAGACGATGAAACACAGAAATTGCATCGGAATTAAATACAAAAGGCACAATGCCGACTTAAGTACAAGAAGACTGACTCTTCTTACTATGATTTGAAAAATTCCTGTGACACTAGTTATAGATTCCGATGCTTCACTTCAGGTTTACTGTATCCCTTGGACCTTCTTATTGACGATGAAACACAGAAATTGCATCGAAATTAAGTACAAATGGCACAATGCCTATTTATGAACAAGAAGACTGACTCTTCGTACTGTCTATGTTTAAACTATTCCTGTGAGACCAGTTTTAGATTTCGATGCTTCACTTCAGGTTTACTGTATCCCTTGGACATTCTTATTGACGATGAAACTCAGAAATTCCATCGGAATTAAATACAAAGGGCACAATGCCAACATAAGTACAAGCAAACTGACACTTCTTTCTGTCTATCTTTTGAACCATTCCTGTGACACAAGTTATAGATTCGATGCTTCACTCCAGGTTTACTGCATCCCTTGGACCTTCTTATAGACGATGAAACACAGAAATTGCATCGGAATTAAATACAATAGGCACAATGCCGACTTAGTTCAAGAAGACTGACTCTTCTTACTGTCTATGTTTTGAACCATTCATGGGACACTAGTTATAGATTCCAATGCTTCACTCCAGGTTTACTGTATCCCATGGACCTTCGTATTGACGATGAAACACAGAAATTGCATCGGAATTAAATTAAAAAGGCGCAATGCCGACTTAAGTACAAGAAGACTGATTCTTCTTACTGACTATGTTTTGAACCATTCCTGTGACACTAGTTATAGATTCCGATGCTTCACTTCAGGTTTACTGTATCCCTTTGACATTCTTATTCACGATGAAGCACAGAAATTGCATCGGAATTAAATAGAAAAGTCACAATGCCGACTTAAGTACAAGATGACTGACTCTTCCTACTGTCTATGTTTTTAACCATTCCTGTGACACTAGTTATAGATTCCGATGCTTCACTTCAGGTTTACTGTATCCCTTGGACCATCTTATTGACGACGAAACACAGAAATTGCATCGGAATTAAATAGAAAAGGCACAATGCCGACTTAAGTACAAGAAGACTGACTCATCTTACTGTCTATGTTTTGAACCATTCCTGTACCGCCAGTTACAGATTCCGATACTTCACTCCTTGTTTGCTGTATCCCTTGGACCTCCTTATTGACAATGAAACACAGAAATTGCATCGGAATTAAATACAAAAGGCACAATGCCGACTTAAGTACAAGAAGACTGTCTTTTCTTACTGTCCACGTTTGAACCATTCCTGTGACACTAGTTATAGATTCCGATGCTTCACTTCAGGTTTACTGTATCCCTCAGACCTTCTTATTGACGATGAAACAAAGGAATTGCATCGGAATTAAATTCAAAAGGCACAATGCCGACTTAAGTACAAGAAGACTGACTCTTCCTACTGTCTATGTTTTTAACCATTCCTGTGACACTAGTTATAGATTCCGATGCTTCACTACAGGTTTACTGTATCCCTCTGACCTTCTTATTGACGATGAAACACAGATATTGCATCGGAATTAAGTAAAAAGGCACAATGCCGACTTAAGTACAAGAAGACTAACTCTTCCTACTGTCTATGCTTTGAACCATTCCTGTGACACTAGTTATAGATTACGGTGCTTCACTTCAGGTTTACTGTATCCCTTGGACCTTCTTATTGACGATGAAACACAGAAATTGCATCGGAATTAAATACAAAAGGCACAATGAAGACTTATGAACAAGAGGACGGGCTCTTCTTACCGCCTATGATTTGAACCTTTCCTGTGAGACCAGTTTTAGATGACGATGCTTCACTTCAGGTTTACTGTATCCCTTGGACCGTCTTATTTACGATGAAACACAGAAATTGCATCGGAATTAAATACAAATGGCACAATGCCTATTTATGAACAAGAAGACTGACTCTTCTTACTGTCTATGTTTAAACCATTCCTGTGAGACCAGTTTTAGATTTCAATGATTCACTTCAGGATTACTGTATCCCTTGGACGTTCTTATTGACGATGAAACTCAGAAATTGCATCGGAATTAAATACAAAGGGCACAATGCCGACATAAGTACAAGCACACTGACTCTTCTTTCTGTCTATGTTATGAACCATTCCTGTGACACAAGTTATAGATTCGATGCTTCACTCCAGGTTTACTGCATCCCTTGGACCTTCTTATAGACGATGAAACACAGAAATTGCATCGGAATTAAATACAAGAGGCACAATGCCGACTTAATTCAAGAAGACTGACTCTTCTTACTGTCTATGTTTTGAACCATTCATGTGACACTAGTTATAGATTCCGATGTTTCTCTCCAGGTTTACTGTATCCCATGGACCTTCGTATTGACGATGAAACACAGAAATTGCATCGGAATTAAATTGAAAAGGCACAATGCCGACTTAAGTACAAGAAGACTGATTCTTCTTACTGATTATGTTTTGAACCATTCCTGTGACATTAGTTATAGATTCCGATGCTTCACTTCAGGTTTACAGTATCCCTAGAACATTCTTATTGACGATGAAAGACATAAATTGCATCGGAATTAAATACAAAAGGCTCAATGCCGACTTGCGCACAAGAAGACTGACTCTTCTTACTGACTATGTTTTGAACCATTCCTGTGACACTAGTTTTTGATTCCGATGCTTCACTTCAGGTTTACTGTATCCCTCTGACCTTCTTATTGACGATGAAACACAGAAATTGCATCGGAATTAAATAGATAAGGCACAATGCCGACTTAAGTACAAGAAGACTGTTTCATCTTACTGTCTATGTATTGAACCATTCCTGTGACCCTAGTTACAGATTCCGATGCTTCACTTCAGGTTTACTGGATCCCTTTGACCTTCTTATTGATGATGAAACACAGAAATTGGATCGGAGCTAAATACAAAAGGCACAATGCCGACTTAAGTACAAGAAGACTGACTCTTCTTACTGACTATTTTTGAAAAATTCCTGTGACACTAGTTATAGATTCCGATGCTTCACTTCAGGTTTACTGTATCCCTTGGACATTCTTATTCACGATGAAGCACAGAAATTGCATCGGAATTAAATAGAAAAGGCACAATGCCGACTTAAGTACAAGAAGACTGACTCTTCCTACTGTCTATGTTTTTAACCATTCCTGTGACACTAGTTATAGATTCCGATGCTTCACTTCAGGTCTACTGTATCCCTTGGACCATCTTATTGACGACGAAACACAGAAATTGCATCGGAATTAAATAGAAAAGGCACAATGCCGACTTAAGTACAAGAAGACTGACTCATCTTACTGTCTATGTTTTGAACCATTCCTGTGACGCTAGTTACAGATTCCGATACTTCACTCCTGGTTTGCTGTATCACTTGGACCTCCTTATTGACAATGAAACACAGAAATTGCATCGGAATTAAATACAAAAGGCACAATGCCGACTTAAGTACAAGAAGACTGTCTCTTCTTACTGTCCACGTTTGAACCATTCCTGTGACACTAGTTATAGATTCCGATGCTTCACTTCAGGTTTACTGTATCCGTCAGACCATCTTATTGACGATGACACAAAGGAATTGCATCGGAATTAAATTCAAAAGGCACAATGCCGACTTAAGTGCAAGAAGACTGACTCTTCCTACTGTCTATGTTTTGAACCATTCCTGTGACACTAGTTATAGATTCCGATGCTTCACTTCAGGTTTACTGTATCCCTTGGACCTTCCTATTGACGATGAAACACAGAAAGTGCATCGGAATTAAATACAAAAGGCACAATGCCGACTTAAGAACAAGAAGACGGGCTCTTCTTACCGTCTATGATTTGAACCTTTCCTGTGAGACCAGTTTTAGATGACGATGCTTCACTTCAGGTTTACTGTATCCCTTGGACCTTCTTATTAACGATGAAACACAGAAATTGCATCGGAATTAAATACAAAATGCACAATGCCGTCGTAAGTACACGAAGACTGACTCTTCTTACTGTCTGTTATGAACCTACCCTGTGAGACCAGTTTTAGATTCCAATGCTTCACCTCAGGTTTACTGTATCCCTTGGACCTTCTTATTGACGATGAAACACAGAAATTGCATCGGAATTAAATAGAAAAGGCACAATGCCGACTTAAGTACAAGAGGACTGACTCTTCCTACTGTCTATGTTTTTAACCATTCCTGTGACACTAGTTATAGATTCCGATGCTTCACTACAGGTTTACTGTATCCCTCTGACCTTCTTATTGACGATGAAACACAGATATTGCATCGGAATTAAATAAAAATTCACAATGCCGACTTAAGTACAAGAAGACTGACTCTTCCTACTGTCAATGCTTTGAACCATTAATGTGACACTAGTTATAGATTCCGGTGCTTCACTTCAGGTTTACTGTATCCCTTGGACCTTCTTATTGACGATTAAACACAGAAATTGCATCGGAATTAAATACAAAAGGCACAATGCCGACTTAAGGACAAGAAGACGGGCTATTCTTACCGTCTATGATTTGAACCTTTCCTGTGAGACCAGTTTTAGATGACGATGCTTCACTTCAGGTTTACTGTATCCCTTGGACCTTCTTATTAACGATGAAACACAGAAATTGCATCGGAATTAAATACAAAATGCACAATGCCGTCATAAGTACACGAAGACAGACTCTTCTTACTGTCTGTTATGAACCTACCCTGTGAGACCAGTTTTAGATTCCAATGCTTCACCTCAGGTTTACTGTATCCCTTGGACATTCTTATTGACGATGAAACACAGAAATTGCATCGGAATTAAATACAAATGGCACAATGCCTATTTATGAACAAGAAGACTGACTCTTCTTACTGTCTATGTCTAAACCATTCCTGTGAGACCAGTTTTAGATTTAGATGCTTCACTTCAGGTTTACTGTATCCCTTGGACCTTCTTATTGACAATGAAACACAGAAATTGCATCGGAATTAAATACAAAAATCACAATGCCGACTTAAGTACAAGAAGACTGACTCTTCCTACTGTCTATGTTTTAAACCATTCCTGTGGCACTAGTTATAGATTCCGATGCTTCACTTCAGGTTTACTGTATCCCTTGGACCTTCTTATTGACGATGAAAGACATAAATTGCGTCGGAATTAAATACAACAGGCTCAATGCCGACTTGAGCACAAGAAGACTGACTCTTCCTACTGACTATGTTTTGAACCACTCCTGTGACAGTAGTTATAGGTTCCGATGCTTAACTTCAGGTTTACTGTATCCCTTGGACCCTCTTATAGACGATGAAACACAGAAATTGCATCGGAATTAAATACAAAAGGCACAATGCCGACTTAAGTACAAGAATACTGACTCTTCTTACTGTCTATGTTTTGAACCATCGCTGAGACACTAGTTCTAGATTCCGATGCTTCACACCAGGTTTACTGTATCCCTTAGACCTTCTTATTGACGACGAAACACAGAAATTGCACCGGATTTAAATAGAAAAGGCACAATGCCGACTTAAGTACAAGAAGACTGACTCATCTTACTGTCTATGTTTTGAACCATTCCTGTGACGCAAGTTACAGATTCCGATGCTTCACTTCAGGTTTACTGGATCCCTCTGACCTTCTTATTGACGATGAAACACAGAAATTGGATCGGAGTTAAATACAAAAGGCACAATGCCGACTTAAGTACAAGAAGACTGACTCTCCTTACTGACTATGATTTTAAAAATTCCTGTGACACTAGTTATAGATTCCGATGCTTCACTTCAGGTTTAATGTATCCCTTGGACATTCTTATTGACGATTAAACACAGAAATTGCATCGGAATTAAATACAAAAGGCACAATGCCGACTTAAGGACAAGAAGACGGGCTATTCTTACCGTCTATGATTTGAACCTTTCCTGTGAGACCAGTTTTAGATGACGATGCTTCACTTCAGGTTTACTGTATCCCTTGGACCTTCTTATTAACGATGAAACACAGAAATTGCATCGGAGTTAAATACAAAATGCACAATGCCGTCATAAGTACACGAAGACTGACTCTTCTTACTGTGTGTTATGAACCTACCCTGTGAGACCAGTTTTAGATTCCAATGCTTCACCTCAGGTTTACTGTATCCCTTGGACCTTCTTATTGACGATGAAACACAGAAATTGCATCGAAATTAAATACAAATGGCACAATGCCTATTTATGAACAAGAAGACTGACTCTTCGTACTGTCTATGTTTAAACTATTCCTGTGAGACCAGTTTTAGATTTCGATGCTTCACTTCAGGTTTACTGTATCCCTTGGACATTCTTATTGACGATGAAACTCAGAAATTGCATCGGAATTAAATACAAAGGGCACAATGCCAACATAAGTACAAGCAAACTGACACTTCTTTCTGTCTATGTTTTGAACCATTCCTGTGACACAAGTTATAGATTCGATGCTTCACTCCAGGTTTACTGCATCCCCTGGACCTTCTTATAGACGATGAAACACAGAAATTGCATCGGAATTAAATACAATAGGCACAATGCCGACTTAGTTCAAGAAGACTGACTCTTCTTACTGCCTATGTTTTGAACCATTCATGGGACACTAGTTATAGATTCCAATGCTTCACTCCAGGTTTACTGTATCCCATGGACCTTCGTATTGACGATGAAACACAGAAATTGCATCGGAATTAAATTGAAAAGGCGCAATGCCGACTTAAGTACAAGAAGACTGATTCTTCTTACTGACTATGTTTTGAACCATTCCTGTGACACTAGTTATAGATTCCGATGCTTCACTTCAGGTTTACTGTATCCCTTGGACTTTCTTATTGACGATGAAACACAGAAATTGCATCGGAATTAAATAGAAACGGCACAATGCCGACTTAAGTACAAGTAGACTGACTCTTCCTACTGTCTAAGTTTTGAACCATTCCTGTGACACTTATTATAGATTCCGATGCTTCACTTCAGGTTTACTGTGTCCCTCTTACCTTCTTATTGACGATGAAACACAGAAATTGCATCGGAATTAAATACAAAAGGCACAACGCCGACTTAAGTACAAGAAGACTGACTCTCCTTACTGACTATGTTTTGAACCATTCCTGTGACACTAGATATAGATTCCGATGCTTCACTTCGGGTTTACTGTATCCCTTTGACCTTCTTATTGACGATGAATCACAGAAATTGCATCGGAATTAAATACAAAAGGCACAATGCCGACTTAAGTACAAGAAGATTGTCTCTTCTTACTGTCCACGTTTGAACCATTCCCGTGACACTAGTTATATATTCCGATGCTTCACTTCAGGTTTACTGTATCCCTCAGACCTTCTTATTGACGATGAAACACAGAAATCGTATCGGAATTAAATAGAAAAGGCACAATGCCGACTTAAGTACAAGAATACTGTTTCATCTTACTGTCTATGTATTGAACCATTCCTGTGACCCTAGTTACAGATTCCGATGCTTCACTTCAGGTTTACTGTATCCCTTGGACCTTCTTATTGACGATGAAACACAGAAATTGCATCGGATTTAAATACAAAAGGCCCAATGCCGACTTAAGAACAAGAAGACGGGCTCTTCTTACTGTCTATGTTTTGAACCATTCCTGTGACGCTAGTTACAGATTCCGATGCTTCACTTCAGGTTTACTGGATCCCTTTGACCTTCTTATTGATGATGAAACACAGAAATTGGATCGGAGTTATATACAAAAGGCACAATGCCGACTTAAGTACAAGAAGACTGACACTTCTTACTGACTATGTTTTGAAAAATTCCTGTGACACTAGTTATAGATTCCGATGCTTCACTTCAGGTTTACTGTATCCCTTGGACATTCTTATTGACGATGAAGCACAGAAATTGCATCGGAATTAAATAGAAAAGGCACAATGCCGACTTAAGTACAAGAAGACTGACTCTTCCTACTGTCTATGTTTTTAACCATTCCTGTGACACTAGTTATAGATTCCGATGCTTCACTTCAGTTTTACTGTATCCCTTGGACCATCTTATTGACGATGAAAGACATAAATTGCATCGGAATTAAATACAACAGGCTCAATGCCGACTTGAGCACAAGAAGACTGACTCTTCCTACTGACTATGTTTTGAACCACTCCTGTGACAGTAGTTATAGATTCCGATGCTTAACTTCAGGTTTACTGTATCCCTTGGACCCTCTTATAGACGATGAAACACAGAAATTGCATCGGAATTAAATACAAAAGGCACAATGCCGACTTAAGTACAAGAAGACTGACTCTTCTTACTATGATTTGAAAAATTCCTGTGACACTAGTTATAGATTCCGATGCTTCACTTCAGGTTTACTGTATCCCTTGGACCTTCTTATTGACGATGAAACACAGAAATTGCATCGAAATTAAATACAAATGGCACAATGCCTATTTATGAACAAGAAGACTGACTCTTCGTACTGTCTATGTTTAAACTATTCCTGTTAGACCAGTTTTAGATTTCGATGCTTCACTTCAGGTTTACTGTATCCCTTGGACTTTCTTACTGACGATGACGCACAGAAATTGCATCGGAAATAAATAGAAAAGGCACAATGCCGACATAAGTACAAGAAGACTGACTCTTCCTACTGTCTATGTTTTGAACCATTCCTGTGACATTAGTTATAGATTCCGATGCTTCACTTCAGGTTTACTGTATCCCTTGGACCATCTTATTGACGAAGAAACACAGAAATTGCATCGGAATTAAATAGAAAAGGCACAATGCCGACTTGAGTACAAGAAGACTGTTTCATCTTACTGTCTATGTATTGAACCATACCTGTGACCTTAGTTACAGATTCCGATGCTTCACTTCAGGTTTACTGTATCCCTTGGACCTTCTTATTGACGATGAAACACAGAAATTGCATCGGAATTAAATACAAAAGGCACAATGCCGGCTTAAGAACAAGAAGACGGGCTCTTCTTACCGTCTATGATTTGAACCTTTCCTCTGAGACCAGTTTTAGATGACGATGCTTCACATCAGGTTTACTGTATCCCTTGGACCTTCTTATTAACGATGAAACACAGAAATTGCATCGGAATGAAATACGAAATGCACAATGCCGTCATAAGTACACGAAGACTGACTCTTCTTACTGTCTGTTATGAACCTACCCTGTGAGACCAGTTTTAGATTCCAATGTTTCACCTCAGGTTTACTGTATCCCTTGGACCTTCTTATTGACGATGAAACACAGAAATTGCATCGGAATTAAATACAAATGGCACAATGCCTATTTATGAACAAGAAGACTGACTCTTCTTACTGTCTATGTCTAAACCATTCCTGTGAGACCAGTTTTAGATTTAGATGCTTCACTTCAGGTTTACTGTATCCCTTGGACCTTCTTATTGACAATGAAACACAGAAATTGCATCGGAATTAAATACAAAAATCACAATGCCGACTTAAGTACAAGAAGACTGACTCTTCCTACTGTCTATGTTTTAAACCATTCCTGTGGCACTAGTTATAGATTCCGATGCTTCACTTCAGGTTTACTGTATCCCTTGGACCTTCTTATTGACGATGAAAGACATAAATTGCATCGGAATTAAATACAACAGGCTCAATGCCGACTTGAGCACAAGAAGACTGACTCTTCCTACTGACTATGTTTTGAACCACTCCTGTGACAGTAGTTATAGAATCCGATGCTTAACTTCAGGTTTACTGTATCCCTTGGACCCTCTTATAGACGATAAAACACAGAAATTGCATCGGAATTAAATACAAAAGGCACAATGCCGACTTAAGTACAAGAAGACTGACTCTTCTTACTATGATTTGAAAAATTCCTGTGACACTTGTTGTAGATTCCGATGCTTCACTTCAGGTTTACTGTATCCCTTGGACCTTCTTATTGACGATGAAACACAGAAATTGCATCGAAATTAAATACAAATGGCACAATGCCTATTTATGAACAAGAAGACTGACTCTTCGTACTGTCTATGTTTAAACTATTCCTGTGAGACCAGTTTTAGATTTCGATGCTTCACTTCAGGTTTACTGTATCCCTTGGACATTCTTATTGACGATGAAACTCAGAAATTGCATCGGAATTAAATACAAAGGGCACAATGCCAACATAAGTACAAGCAAACTGACACTTCTTTCTGTCTATCTTTTGAACCATTCCTGTGACACAAGTTATAGATTCGATGCTTCACTCCAGGTTTACTGCATCCCTTGGACCTTCTTATAGACGATGAAACACAGAAATTGCATCGGAATTAAATACAATAGGCACAATGCCGACTTAGTTCAAGAAGACTGACTCTTCTTACTGTCTATGTTTTGAACCATTCATGGGACACTAGTTATAGATTCCAATGCTTCACTCCAGGTTTACTGTATCCCATGGCCCTTCGTATTGACGATGAAACACAGAAATTGCATCGGAATTAAATTAAAAAGGCGCAATGCCGACTTAAGTACAAGAAGACTGATTCTTCTTACTGACTATGTTTTGAACCATTCCTGTGACACTAGTTATAGATTCCGATGCTTCACTTCAGGTTTACTGTATCCCTTGGACTTTCTTATTGACGATGAAACACAGAAATTGCATCGGAATTAAATAGAAACGGCACAATGCCGACTTAAGTACAAGTAGACTGACTCTTCCTACTGTCTATGTTTTGAACCATTCCTGTGACACTTATTATAGATTCCGATGCTTCACTTCAGGTTTACTGTGTCCCTCTTACCTTCTTATTGACGATGAAACACAGAAATTGCACCGGAATTAAATACAAAAGGAACAACGCCGACTTAAGTACAAGAAGACTGACTCTCCTTACTGACTATGTTTTGAACCATTCCTGTGACACTAGATATAGATTCCGATGCTTCACTTCGGGTTTACTGTATCCCTTTGACCTTCTTATTGACGATGAAACACAGAAATTGCATCGGAATTAAATACAAAAGGCACAATGCCGACTTAAGTACAAGAAGATTGTCTCTTCTTACTGTCCACGTTTGAACCATTCCCGTGACACTAGTTATATATTCCGATGCTTCACTTCAGGTTTACTGTATCCCTCAGACCTTCTTATTGACGATGAAACACAGAAATCGTATCGGAATTAAATAGAAAACGCACAATGCCGACTTAAGCACAAGAAGACTGTTTCATCTTACTGTCTATGTATTGAACCATTCCTGTGACCCTAGTTACAGATTCCGATGCTTCACTTCAGGTTTACTGTATCCCTAGGACCTTCTTATTGACGATGAAACACAGAAATTGCATCGGAATTAAATACAAAAGGCACAATGCCGACTTAAGGACAAGAAGACGGGCTCTTCTTACTGTCTATGTTTTGAACCATCGCTGAGACACTAGTTAAAGATTCCGATGCTTCACACCAGGTTTCCTTTATCCCTTGGACCTTCGTATAGACGACGAAACACAGAAATTGCGTCGTTATTAAATAGAAAAGGCACAATGCCGACTTAAGTACAAGAAGACTGACTCATCTTACTGTTTATGTTTTGAACCATTCCTGTGACGCTAGTTACAGATTCCGATGCTTCACTTCAGGTTTACTGGATCCCTTTGACCTTCTTATTGATGATGAAACACAGAAATTGGATCGGAGTTATATACAAAAGGCACAATGCCGACTTAAGTACAAGAAGACTGACACTTCTTACTGACTATGTTTTGAAAAATTCCTGTGACACTAGTTATAGATTCCGATGCTTCACTTCAGGTTTACTGTATCCCTTGGACATTCTTATTGACGATGAAGCACAGAAATTGCATCGGAATTAAATAGAAAAGGCACAATGCCGACTTAAGTACAAGAAGGCTGACTCTTCCTACTGTCTATGTTTTTAACCATTCCTGTGACACTAGTTATAGATTCCGATGCTTCACTTCAGGTTTACTGTATCCCTTGGACCATCTTATTGACGACGAAACACAGAAATTGCATCGGAATTAAATAGAAAAGGCACAATGCCGACTTAAGTACAAGAAGACTGACTCATCTTACTGTCTATGTTTTGAACCATTCCTGTGACGCTAGTTACAGATTCCGATGCTTCACTTCAGGTTTACTGGATCCCTTTGACCTTCTTATTGACGATGAAACACAGAAATTGGACCGGAGTTAAATACAAAAGGCACAATGCCGACTTAAGTTCAAGAAGACTGACTCTTCTTACTGACTATGATTTGAAACATTCCTGTGACACTAGTAATAGATTCCGATACTTCACTCCTGGTTTGCTGTATCCCTTGGACCTTCTTATTGACGATGAAACACAGAAATTGCAACGGAATTAAATACAAAAGGCACAATGCCGACTTAAGTACAAGAAGACTGGCTCTTCCTACTGTCTATGTTTTGAACCATTCCTGTGACACTAGTTATAGATTCCGATGCTTCACTACAGGTTTACTGTATCCCTCTGACCTTCTTATTGACGATGTACCACAGAAATTGCATGAGAATTAAATAGAAAAGGCACAATGCCGACTTAAGATCTAGAAGACTGACTCTTCTTACTGTCTATGTTTTGAACCATTGCTGTGACTATAGTTATAGATTCCGATGCTTCACTTCAGGTTTACTGTATCCCTTGGACCATCTTATTGACGACGAAACACAGAAATTGCATCGGAATTAAATAGAAAAGGCACAATGCCGACTTGAGTACAAGAACACTGTTTCATCTTACTGTCTATGTATTGAACCATACCTGTGACCTTAGTTACAGATTCCGATGCTTCACTTCAGGTTTACTGTATCCCTTGGACCTTCTTATTGACGATGAAACACAGAAATTGCATCGGAATTAAATACAAAAGGCACAATGCCGACTTAAGAACAAGAAGACGGGCTCTTCTTACCGTCTATGATGTGAACCTTTCCTCTGAGACCAGTTTTAGATGACGATGCTTCACATCCGGTTTACTGTATCCCTTCGACCTTCTTATTAACGATGAAACACAGAAATTGCATCGGAATGAAATACGAAATGCACAATGCCGTCATAAGTACACGAAGACTGACTCTTCTTACTGTCTGTTATGAACCTACCCTGTGAGACCAGTTTTAGATTCCAATGCTTCACCTCAGGTTTACTGTATCCCTTGGACCTTCTTATTGACGATGAAACACAGAAATTGCATCGGAATTAAATACAAATGGCACAATGCCTATTTATGAACAAGAAGACTGACTCTTCTTACTGTCTATGTCTAAACCATTCCTGTGAGACCAGTTTTAGATTTAGATGCTTCACTTCATGTTTACTGTATCCCTTGGACCTTCTTATTGACAATGAAACACAGAAATTGCATCGGAATTAAATACAAAAATCACAATGCCCACTTAAGTACAAGAAGACTGACTCTTCCTACTGTCTACGTTTTAAACCATTCCTGTGGCACTAGTTATAGATTCCGATGCTTCACTTCAGGTTTACTGTATCCCTTGGACCTTCTTATTGACGATGAAAGACATAAATTGCATCGGAATTAAATACAACAGGCTCAATGCCGACTTGAGCACAAGAAGACTGACTCTTCCTACTGACTATGTTTTGAACCACTCCTGTGACAGTAGTTATAGATTCCGATGCTTAACTTCAGGTTTACTGTATCCCTTGGACCCTCTTATAGACGATGAAACACAGAAATTGCATCGGAATTAAATACAAAAGGCACAATGCCGACTTAAGTACAAGAAGACTGACTCTTCTTACTATGATTTGAAAAATTCCTGTGACACTAGTTATAGATTCCGATGCTTCACTTCAGGTTTACTGTATCCCTTGGACATTCTTATTGACGATGAAGCACAGAAATTGCATCGGAATTAAATAGAAAAGGCACAAAGCCGACTTAAGTACAAGAAGACTGACTCTTCCTACTGTCTATGTTTTTAACCATTCCTGTGACACTAGTTATAGATTCCGATGCTTCACTACACGTTTACTGTATCCCTCTGACCTTCTTATTGACGATGAAACACAGATATTGCATCGGAATTAAATAAAAAGGCACAATGCCGACTTAAGTACAAGAAGACTGACTCTTCCTACTGTCTATGCTTTGAACCATTAATGTGACACTAGTTATAGATTCCGGTGCTTCACTTCAGGTTTACTGTATCCCTTGGACCTTCTTATTGACGATTAAACACACAAATTGAATCGGAATTAAATACAAAAGGCACAATGCCGACTTAAGGACAAGAAGACGGGCTATTCTTACCGTCTATGATTTGAACCTTTCCTGTGAGACCAGTTTTAGATGACGATGCTTCACTTCAGGTTTACTGTATCCCTTGGACCTTCTTATTAACGATGAAACACAGAAATTGCATCGGAGTTAAATACAAAATGCACAATGCCGTCATAAGTATACGAAGACTGACTCTTCTTACTGTGTGTTATGAACCTACCCTGTGAGACCAGTTTTAGATTCCAATGCTTCACCTCAGGTTTACTGTATCCCTTGGACCTTCTTATTGACGATGAAACACAGAAATTGCATCGAAATTAAATTCAAATGGCACAATGCCTATTTATGAACAAGAAGACTGACTCTTCGTACTGTCTATGTTTAAACTATTCCTGTGAGACCAGTTTTAGATTTCGATGCTTCACTTCAGGTTTACTGTATCCCTTGGACATTCTTATTGACGAAGAAACTCAGAAATTGCATCGGAATTAAATACAAAGGGCACAATGCCAACATAAGTACAAGCAAACTGACACTTCTTTCTGTCTATCTTTTGAACCATTCCTGTGACACAAGTTATAGATTCGATGCTTCACTCCAGGTTTACTGCATCCCTTGGACCTTCTTATAGACGATGAAACACAGAAATTGCATCGGAATTAAATACAATAGGCACAATGCCCACTTAGTTCAAGAAGACTGACTCTTCTTACTGTCTATGTTTTGAACCATTCATGGAACACTAGTTATAGATTCCAATGCTTCACTCCAGGTTTACTGTATCCCATGGACCTTCGTATTGACGATGAAACACAGAAATTGCATCGGAATTAAATTGAAAAGGCGCAATGCCGACTTAAGTACAAGAAACTGATTCTTCTTACCGTCTATGATTTGAACCTTTCCTGTGAGACCAGTTTTAGATGACGATGCTTCACTTCAGGTTTACTGTATCCCTTGGACCTTCTTATTAACGATGAAACACAGAAATTGCATCGGAGTTAAATACAAAATGCACAATGCCGTCATAAGTACACGAAGACTGACTCTTCTTACTGTGTGTTATGAACCTACCCTGTGAGACCAGTTTTAGATTCCAATGCTTCACCTCAGGTTTACTGTATCCCTTGGACCTTCTTATTGACGATGAAACACAGAAATTGCATCGAAATTAAATTCAAATGGCACAATGCCTATTTATGAACAAGAAGACTGACTCTTCGTACTGTCTATGTTTAAACTATTCCTGTGAGACCAGTTTTAGATTTCGATGCTTCACTTCAGGTTTACTGTATCTCTTGGACTTTCTTATTGACGATGAAACACAGAAATTGCATCGGAATTAAATAGAAACGGCACAATGCCGACTTAAGTACAAGTAGACTGACTCTTCCTACTGTCTATGTTTTGAACCATTCCTGTGACACTTATTATAGATTCCGATGCTTCACTTCAGGTTTACTGTGTCCCTCTTACCTTCTTATTGACGATGAAACACAGAAATTGCACCGGAATTAAATACAAAAGGAACAACGCCGACTTAAGTACAAGAAGACTGACTCTCCTTACTGACTATGTTTTGAACCATTCCTGTGACACTAGATATAGATTCCGATGCTTCACTTCGTGTTTACTGTATCCCTTTGACCTTCTTATTGACGATGAAACACAGAAATTGCATCGGAATTAAATACAAAAGGCACAATGCCGACTTAAGTACAAGAAGATTGTCTCTTCTTACTGTCCACGTTTGAACCATTCCCGTGACACTAGTTATATATTCCGATGCTTCACTTCAGGTTTACTGTATCCCTCAGACCATCGTATTGACGATGAAACACAGAAATCGTATCGGAATTAAATAGAAAAGGCACAATGCCGACTTAAGTACAAGAAGACTGTTTCATCTTACTGTCTATGTATTGAACCATTCCTGTGACCCTAGTTACAGATTCCGATGCTTCACTTCAGGTTTACTGTATCCCTTGGACCTTCTTATTGACGATGAAACACAGAAATTGCATCGGATTTAAATACAAAAGGCACAATGCCGACTTAAGGACAAGAAGACGGGCTCTTCTTACTGTCTATGTTTTGAACCATCGCTGAGACACTAGTTATAGATTCCGATGCTTCACACCAGGTTTCCTTTATCCCTTGGACCTTCGTATAGACGACGAAACACAGAAATTGCGTCGTTATTAAATAGAAAAGGCACAATGCCGACTTAAGTACAAGAAGACTGACTCATCTTACTGTTTATGTTTTGAACCATTCCTGTGACGCTAGTTACAGATTCCGATGCTTCACTTCAGGTTTACTGGATCCCTTTGACCTTCTTATTGATGATGAAACACAGAAATTGGATCGGAGTTAAATACAAAAGGCAGAATGCCGACTTAAGTACAAGAAGACTGACACTTCTTACTGACTATGTTTTGAAAAATTCCTGTGACACTAGTTATAGATTCCGATGCTTCACTTCAGGTTTACTGTATTTCTTGGACATTCTTATTGACGATGAAGCACAGAAATTGCATCAGAATTAAATAGAAAAGGCACAATGCCGACTTAAGTACAAGAAGACTGACTCTTCCTACTGTCTATGTTTTTAACCATTCCTGTGACACTAGTTATAGATTCCGATGCTTCACTTCAGGTTTACTGTATCCCTTGGACCATTTTATTGACGACGAAACACAGAAATTGCATCGGAATTAAATAGAAAAGGCACAATACCGACTTAAGTACAAGAAGACTGACTCATCTTACTGTCTATGTTTTGAACCATACCTGTGACGCTAGTTACAGATTCCGATGCTTCACTTCAGGTTTACTGGATCCCTTTGACCTTCTTATTGACGATGAAACACAGAAATTGGACCGGAGTTAAATACAAAAGGCACAATGCCGACTTAAGTTCAAGAAGACTGACTCTTCTTACTGACTATGATTTGAAACATTCCTGTGACACTAGTAATAGATTCCGATACTTCACTCCTGGTTTGCTGTATCCCTTGGACCTTCTTATTGACGATGCAACACAGAAATTGCAACGGAATTAAATACAAAAGGCACAATGCCGACGTAAGTACAAGAAGACTGACTCATCTTACTAACTATGTTTTGAAACATTCCTGTGACACTAGTTATAGACTCCGATGCTTCACTTCAGGTTTACTGTATCCCTTGGACTTTCTTACTGACGATGACGCACAGAAATTGCATCGGAAATAAATAGAAAAGGCACAATGCCGACATAAGTACAAGAAGACTGACTCTTCCTACTGTCTATGTTTTGAACCATTCCTGTGACACTAGTTATAGATTCAGATGCTTCACTACAGGTTTACTGTATCCCTCTGACCTTCTTATTGACGATGTAACACAGAAATTGCATGAGAATTAAATAGAAAAGGCACAATGCCGACTTAAGAACTAGAAGACTGACTCTTCTTACTGTCTATGTTTTGAACCATTCCTGTGACTCTAGTTATAGATTCCGATGCTTCACTTCAGGTTTACTGTATCCCTTGGACAATCTTATTGACGACGAAACACAGAAATTGCATCGGAATTAAATAGAAAAGGCACAATGCCGACTTGAGTACAAGAAGACTGTTTCATCTTACTGTCTATGTATTGAACCATACCTGTGACCTTAGTTACAGATTCCGATGCTTCACTTCAGGTTTACTGTATCCCTTGGACCTTCTTATTGACGATGAAACACAGAAATTGCATCGAAATTAAATACAAAAGGCACAATGCCGACTTAAGAACAAGAAGACGGGCTCTTCTTACCGTCTATGATTTGAACCTTTCCTCTGAGACCAGTTTTAGATGACGATGCTTCACATCAGGTTTACTGTATCCCTTGGACCTTCTTATTAACGATGAAACACAGAAATTGCATCGGAATTAAATACAAAATGCACAATGCCGTCATAAGTACACGAAGACTGACTCTTCTTACTGTCTGTTATGAACCTATTCTGTGAGACCAGTTTTAGATTCCAATGCTTCACCTCAGGTTTACTGTATCCCTTGGACCTTCTGATAGACGATGAAACACAGAAATTGCATCGGAATTAAATACAAATGGCACAATGCCTATTTATGAACAAGAAGACTGACTCTTCTTACTGTCTATGTTTAAACCATTCCTGTGAGACCAGTTTTAGATTTAGATGCTTCACTTCAGTTTTACTGTATCCCTTAGACCTTCTTATTGACGACGAAACACAGAAATTGCATAGGAATTAAATAGAAAAAGCACACTGCCGACTTAAGTACAAGAAGACTGACTCATCTTACTGTCTATGTTTTGAACCATTCCTGTGACGCTAGTTACAGATTCCGATGCTTCACTTCAGGTTTACTGGGTCCCTTTGACCTTCTTATTGAAGATGAAACACAGAAATTGGATCGGAGTTGGATACAAAAGGCACAATGCCGACTTAAGTACAAGAAAAATGACTCTTCTTACTGACTATGATTTGAAAAATTCCTGTGACACTAGTTATAGATTCCGATGCTTCACTTCAGGTTTACTGTATCCCTTACACATTCTTATTGACGATGAAGCACAGAAATTGCATCGGAATTAAATCCAAAAGGCACAATGCCGACTTAAGTACAAGAGGACTGACTCTTCTTACTGACTATGTTTTGAACCATTCCTGTGACACTAGTTATAGATTCCGATGCTTCACTCCAGGTTTACTGTATCCCTTGGACTTCCTTAATGACGATGAAACACAGAAATTGCATCGGAATTAAATACAAAAGGCACAATGCCGACTTAAGTACAAGAAGACTGACTCTACTTACTGTCTATGCTTTGAACCATTCCTGTGACACAAGTTATAGATTCCGATGCTTCACTCCAGGTTTACTGTATCCCTTGGACCTTCTTATTGACGACGAAACACAGATATTGCTTCGGAATTAAATACAAATGGCACAATGCCTATTTATGAACATGAAGACTGACTCTTCTTACTGCCTATGTTTAAACCATTCCTGTGAGACCAGTTTTAGATTTCGATGCTTCTCTTCAGGTTTACTGTATCCCTTGGACATTCTTATTGACGATGAAACTCAGAAATTGCATCGGAATTAAATACAAAGTGCACAATGCCGACATAAGTACAAGCACACTGACACTTCTTTCTGTCTATGTTTTGAACCATTCCTGTGACACAAGTTATAGATTCGATGCTTCACTCCAGGTTTACTGCATCATTTGGACCTTCTTATAGACGATGAAACACACACATTGCATCGGAATTAAATACAATAGGCACAATGCCGACTTAATTCAAGAAGACTGACTCTTCTTACTGTCTATGTTTTGAACCATTCATGTGACACTAATTATAGATTCCAATGCTTCACTCCAGGTTTACTGTATCCCATGGACCTTCGTATTGACGATGAAACACAGAAATTTCATCGGAATTAAATACAAAAGGCACAATGCCGACTTAAGTACAAGAAAACTGACTCTACTTACTGTCTATGCTTTGAACCATTCCTGTGACACTAGTTATAGATTCCGATGCTTCACTCCAGGTTTACTGTATCCCTTGGACCTTCTTATTGACGATGAAACACAGGAAAATGCATCGGAAGTAAATAGAAAAGGTACAATGCCAACTTAAGTACAAGAAGACTGACTCATCTTACTAACTATGTTTTGAAACATTCCTGTGACACTTGTTATAGATTCCGATGCTTCACTTCAGGTTTACTGTATCCCTTGGACTTTCTTACTGACGATGACGCACAGAAATTGCATCGGAAATAAATAGAAAAGGCACAATGCCGACATAAGTACAAGAAGACTGACTCTTCCTACTGTGTATGTTTTGAGCCATTCCTGTGACACTAGTTATAGATTCCAATGCTTCACACCAGGTTTACTGTATCCCATGGACCTTCGTATTGACGATGAAACACAGAAATTTCATCGGAATTAAATACAAAAGGCACAATGCCGACTTAAGTACAAGAAGACTGACTCTACTTACTGTCTATGCTTTGAACCATTCCTGTGACACTAGTTATAGATTCCGATGCTTCACTCCAGGTTTACTGTATCCCTTGGACCTTCTTATTGACGATGAAACACAGAAAATGCATCGGAAGTAAATAGAAAAGGTACAATGTAAACTTAAGTACAAGAAGACTGACTCATCTTACTAACTATGTTTTGAAACATTCCTGTGACACTAGTTATAGATTCCGATGCTTCACTTCAGGTTTACTGTATCCCTTGGACTTTCTTACTGACGATGACGCACAGAAATTGCATCGGAAATAAATAGAAAAAGCACAATGCCGACATAAGTACAAGAAGACTGACTCTTCCTACTGTCTATGTTTTGAGCCATTCCTGTGACACTAGTTATAGATTCCGATGCTTCACTACAGGTTTACTGTATCCCTCTGACCTTCTTATTGACGATGAAACACAGAAATTGCATCAGAATTAAATAGAAAATGCACAATGCCGACTTAAGTACAAGAAGACTGTTTCATCTTACTGTCTATGTATTGAACCATTCCTGTGACCCTAGTTACAGATTCCGATGCTTCACTTCAGGTTTACTGTATCCCTTGGACCTTCTTATTGACGATGAAACACAGAAATTGCATCGGAATTAACTACAAAAGGCACAATGCCGACTTAAGGACAGGAAGACGGGCTCTTCTTACCGTCTATGAATTGAACCTTTCCTCTGAGACCAGTTTTAGATGACGATGCTTCACTTCAGGTTTACTGTATCCCTTGGATCTTCTTATTAACGATGAAACACAGAAATTGCATCGGAATTAAATACAAAATGCACAATGCCGTCATAAGTACACGAAGACTGACTCTTCTTACTGTCTGTTATGAACCTACCCTGTGAGACCAGTTTTAGATTCCAATGCTTCACCTCAGGTTTACTGTATCCCTTGGCCCATCTTATTGACGATGAAACACACAAATTGCATCGGAATGAAATCCAAAAGGCACAATGCCGACTTAAGTACAAGAAGACTGACTCTTCTTACTGACTATGTTTTGAACCATTCCTGTGACACTAGTTATAGATTCCGATGCTTCACTCCAGGTTTACTGTATCCCTTGGACTTCCTTAATGACGATGAAACACAGAAATTGCATCGGAATTAAATACAAAAGGCACAATGCCGACTTAAGTACAAGAAGACTGACTCTACTTACTGTCTATGCTTTGAACCATTCCTGTGACACAAGTTATAGATTCCGATGCTTCACTCCAGGTTTACTGTATCCCTTGGACCTTCTTATTGACGATGAAACACAGAAATTGCATCGGAATTAAATAGAAAAGGTACAATGCCAACTTAAGTACAAGAAGACTGACTCATCTTACTAACTATGTTTTGAAACATTCCTGTGACACTAGTTAAAGATTCCGATGCTTCACTTCAGGTTTACTGTATCCCTTGGACTTTCTTACTGACGATGACGCACAGAATTTGCATCGGAAATAAATAGAAAAGGCACAATGCCGACTTAAGTACAAGAAGACTGACTATTCTTACTGACTATGTTTTGAACCATTCCTGTGACACTAGTTATAGATTCCGATGCTTCACTCCAGGTTTACTGTATCCCTTGGACTTCCTTAATGACGATGAAACACAGAAATTGCATCGGAATTAAATACAAAAGGCACAATGCCGACTTAAGTACAAGAAGACTGACTCTACTTACTGTCTATGCTTTGAACCATTCCTGTGAAACAAGTTATAGATTCCGATGCTTCACTCCAGGTTTACTGTATCCCTTGGACCTTCTTATTGACGATGAAACACAGAAAATGCATCGGAAGTAAATAGAAAAGGTACAATGCCAACTTAAGTACAAGAAGACTGACTCATCTTACTAACTATGTTTTGAAACATTCCTGTGACCCTAGTTATAGATTCCGATGCTTCACTTCAGGTTTACTGTATCCCTTGGACTTTCTTACTGACGATGACGCACAGAAATTGCATCGGAAATAAATAGGAAAGGCACAATGCCGACATAAGTACAAGAAGACTGACTCTTCCTACTGTCTATGTTTTGAGCCATTCCTGTGACACTAGTTATAGATTCCGATGCTTCACTACAGGTTTACTGTATCCCTCTGACCTTCTTATTGACGATGAAACACAGAAATTGCATCAGAATTAAATAGAAAAGGCACAATGCCGACTTAAGAACCAGAGGACTGACACTTCTTACTCTCTATGTTTTTAACCATTCCTGTGACACTAGTTATAGATTCCGATGCTTCACTTCAGGTTTACTGTATCCCTTGGATCTTCTTATTAACGATGAAACACAGAAATTGCATCGGAATTAAATACAAAATGCACAATGCCGTCATAAGTACACGAAGGCTGACTCTTCTTACTGTCTGTTATGAACCTACCCTTTGAGACCAGTTTTAGATTCCAATGCTTCACCTCAGGTTTGCTGTATCCCTTGGCCCTTCTTATTGACGATGAAACACAGAAATTGCATCGGAATTAAATACAATAGGCACAATGCCGACTTAATTCAAGAAGACTGACTCTTCTTACTGTCTATGTTTTGAACCATTCATGTGACACTAGTTATAGATTCCGATGCTTCACTCCAGGTTTACTGTATCCCTTGGACCTTCTTATTGACGATGAAACACAGAAAATGCATCGGAAGTAAATAGAAAAGGTACAATGCCAACTTAAGTACAAGAAGACTGACTCATCTTACTAACTATGTTTTGAAACATTCCTGTGACACTATTTATAGATTCCGATGCTTCACTTCAGGTTTACTGTATCCCTTGGACTTTCTTACTGACGATGACGCACAGAAATTGCATCGGAAATAAATAGAAAAGGCACAATGCCGACATAAGTACAAGAAGACTGACTCTTCCTACTGTGTATGTTTTGAGCCATTCCTGTGAGACTAGTTATAGATTCCAATGCTTCACACCAGGTTTACTGTATCCCATGGACCTTCGTATTGACGATGAAACACAGAAATTTCATCGGAATTAAATACAAAAGCACAATGCCGACTTAAGTACAAGAAGACTGACTCTACTTACTGGCTATGCTTTGAACCATTCCTGTGACACTAGTTATAGATTCCGATGCTTCACTCCAGGTTTACTGTATCCCTTGGACCTTCGTATTGACGATGAAACACAGAAAATGCATCGGAAGTAAATAGAAAAGGTACAATGCCAACTTAAATACAAGAAGACTGACTCATCTTTCTAACTATGTTTTGAAACATTCCTGTGACACTAGTTATAGATTCCGATGCTTCACTTCAGGTTTACTGTATCCCTTGGACTTGTTTCCTGACGATGACGCTCAGAAATTGCATCGGAAATAAATAGAAAAAGCACAATGCCGACATAAGTACAAGAAGACAGACTCTTCCTACTGTCTATGTTTTGAGCCATTCCTGTGACACTAGTTATAGATTCCGATGCTTCACTACTGGTTTACTGTATCCCTCTGACCTTCTTATTGACGATGAAACACAGAAATTGCATCAGAATTAAATAGAAAAGGCACAATGCCGACTTAACCACTAGAGGACTGACTCTTCTTACTCTCTATGTTTTGAACCATTCCTGTGACACTAGTTATAGATTCCGATGCTTCACTTCAGGTTTACTGTATCCCTTGGACCATCTTATTGACGACGAAACACAGAAATTGCATCGGAATTAAATAGAAAAGGCACAATGCCGACTTAAGTACAAGAAGACTGTTTCATCTTACTGTCTATGTATTGAACCATTCCTGTGACCCTAGTTACAGATTCCGATGCTTCACTTCAGGTTTACTGTATCCCTTGGACCTTCTTATTGACGATGAAACACAGAAATTGCATCGGAATTAACTACAAAAGGCACAATGCCGACTTAAGGACAAGAAGACGGGCTCTTCTTACCGTCTATGAATTGAACCTTTCCTCTGAGACCAGTTTTAGATGACGATGCTTCACTTCAGGTTTACTGTATCCCTTGGCCCTTCTTATTGACAATGAAACACAGAAATTGCATCGGAATTAAATCCAAAAGGCACAATGCCGACTTAAGTACAAGAAGACTGACTCTTCTTACTGACTATGTTTTGAACCATTCCTGTGACACTAGTTATAGATTCCGATGCTTCACTCCAGGTTTACTGTATCCCTTGGACTTCCTTAATGACGATGAAACACAGAAATTGCATCGGAATTAAATACAAAAGGCTCAATGCCGACTTAAGTACAAGAAGACTGACTCTACTTACTGTCTATGCTTTGAACCATTCCTGTGACACAAGTTATAGATTCCGATGCTTCACTCCCGGTTTACTGTATCCCTTGGACCTTCTTATTGACGATGAAACACAGAAATTGCATCGGAATTAAATAGAAAAGGTACAATGCCATTTTAAGTACAAGAAGACTGACTCATCTTACTAACTATGTTTTGAAACATTCCTGTGACACTAGTTAAGGATTCCGATGCTTCACTTCAGGTTTACTGTATCCCTTGGACTTTCCTACTGACGATGACGCACAGAAATTGCATCGGAAATAAATAGAAAAGGCACAATGCATACATAAGTACAAGAAGACTGACTCTTCCTACTGTCTATGTTTTGAACCATTCCTGTGACACTAGTTATAGATTCCGGTGCTTCACTACAGGTTTACTGTATCCCTCTGACCTTCTTACTGACGATGAAACACAGAAATTGCATCGGAATTAAATAAAAAGGCACAATGCCGACTTAAGTACAAGAAGACTGACTCTTCCTACTGTCTATGTTTTGAACCATTCCTGTGACACTAGTTATAGATTCCGGTGCTTCACTACAGGTTTACTGTATCCCTCTGACCTTCTTATTGACGATGAAACACAGAAATTGCATCGGAATT